>NW_006292696.1:13656263-13665168 GCF_000327345.1 Myotis davidii
TCTCTACCTGGGCCCTGCCATCAGGGCTTTGTCCAGAAGAACATCTGGAAGGTCTCCTGGAAGGTTTCCCAGTTTAATTAGCATATTATGCTTTGATTAGTATAGATAGTCACATACTGTACATTACATCCCCAAGATTTATCTACTGTATAACTGGAAGTTTGGATCTCTTGACCCCCTTCATCCATTTTGCTCACTTTCCACTCCCCATTTCTGGCAACCAAAAGTCTGAGTTTATTTTTTGTTAGTTTGTTTGTTTGTTTTACATTCCATACATGAGACATTATATAGTACTTGTCTTTATGTGTCTGATTTATTTCACTTAGCATAAAGCCCTCAAGGTCCACCCATGTTCTCACAAAAGGCATATGGCCAAATAATATTCCATTATGTATAAATACACCACAATTTCTTTACCCGTCTGTCCATGGATTGAGCCCATGGCTGGCCAGATGGTTTAAAATACAGATTTCTGGACAAAATGCAGCAATTCTGCGTCAATAGATCTGGGATAGGTGCAGGAATCTGAATTTTTTTTAAAGTATGTCCGGCATTTCAGACCACACTTCCAGGAATGTGGTTGCCTTAAACAATTGTAGGCAGTAATTGGGAAAGTCCTGATTTATGACTGACTCCCAACTTTTCTTTCTCTGCCTTGCACATTTGAATCACTGCTCCTAGTAAGTCAACTTAAGACTTTATGAGGAGCGGATTCCCATGTTATTTGCAAATTTTTGCAATTGCAATTTTTATGATTTAATATTATTAACCCCTATGCATGTGCCCTGGTCTAAGTTCCCCTGTAGTAAGATAATTGAGATTTTTTTGGTTTTGACTTTTTGTTTGTTTGTTTTTAATACTATGACTACCTTACAATGAAAAATTTAGTTGGTCAAACTTCAGATTATTTTTTCAGTATTCCTTTAAATGATATACTACTTTTAATCATTTAATATGTAATTTAAGTGAAGTGTTCAGACAAACCAGCCTAATTTTTGTAAGCATACCCTATGCATATGTCAAGCAAATCATTGGTTGCTTGATAAAACAAAGGTGGCGTTAGCCTATTACAGCCTGATAGTAAAATAGTGGTTAAGAGAGACTCAAGTAAGCTGGTGGCCTTTAAATCCCAACGGTGTGACCTAAGTAACATTATTAAGCTCTGGAAATTGAAAATAGCAGAATCTATCACATAGGGCAACTGTCTTCTGAGTTAATTCAGTGAAGTAATATGCATAAAGTGCTTAGATCAGTGTCTGGCACTCAGTAGGAGCTCAATAAATGTTAGATGCCGTATAATAAAATAGAAATATTCAGGCCTCTTCTCTCACATTTAGGAATACACATTCGTTAAGGAATACCTATCTGACTTTGAAAAGGAGGTCTTTCTTTTATTACTAAATTCAGCTTCCTCCCTTTTCCACACTGTCGAATTTCCAAGAGCTGCAGCAATGCCACTCATGGTATTTATGCCCGTGACCCAGTCTCTTAATCTCTATTAAATTCTCCTTTGGCTCACCTTTATGGGATTGCTGTGAGGATTAAATTAGATGATATATGTAAAACACTCAGCCCAGCCCCCTGTGAGCGGGTAGCTCACCAATGCCTTGTTGCATACTCCAATAACAAACACTTTAGAAGTCTATGATAAGACAAAAGATGCCTCCTTGCCCCTGGTGGCCTTCTGGAACCTTTATCTCTCCTGGTGGATAGTAGAACCACAGGGTTTTAATGGAGAGACAGGAGTCTCAGCTGCAGTTAGATGAATGGGCTTTGCAGACAAGCCGATTAAATTAGCTGTGTGTGTGTGTGTGTGTGTGTGTGTGTGTGTGTGTGTGTAAGAAAGAAAAAAGGAATATAAATGGGTCAAATGAAAGACATTTAAATTGAGGCCCACAGCTGTTCCGTGGCTCCTCTGGGCTTCTGACATTAGTTCCTCTGAATTAAATATTAAACGTTAATAAAAGAAACGTTAAACAAAGCCACTATTAGTTGTTAGTCAACTTCCTTTTAGACTCTGTTTAATCCAAACAAGCTAGTGGGCACATTCTTTTGCTCCTGCTCAATTTGAAGCGATAACAAACAAATACCCTCTGACAAAATCTTTAATCTTGCTAACATTTGTTCTGCAGGAATATTAGCTCACCTTATTTTTAAGCCAAAAAAAAATGTTTATTATAATTTGTTAATCTAACTCTGCTGCCAAGTTGGCTGTTTTGTTTAACAATAAATTGAATACAAAAGCTCCCCAAGGCAGGAAGATAGAGTAGGGAGCTCGGAAAGTTTGTCAGTTTAATTGACATTTCACAGTAGCCTGAGGCGGAAGTTAATTTCCACGCTGGTTATATATACATGCTTTGGTTGTTGTGTAGGTTGGAGCATGTGTACATACATACACATATATCTGTCTTGAGGGTTTTACCACCAGTAAATTCAGAGTGATTTTGTTTGTTTCTTTTATGTATACTCCTGCCTATATCATATAAGACTTCATTTTAGAATTGTAGAAGAAGTTAATCTTTAGTAGTTTGCGGAATGCCAGTGTTTGGAAGCTGTGTGTTTTTAACTTGAATGAACATCACTGCGAAACAGAGAAAAGGTTTATGTACTGTTGCAGCACGAACTGTGTTCCCTAAATCTCCTGTGCTGAGGTCCTCGCCATCACCCTCTAGGAATGTGGCCTCGTTTGGAGATAAGGCTCTGAAGAAGTAGTCAAGGTAAAAGGGGTCATTCGGGTCATCCTTAACCCAATGTGACTGGTGTCCTGATGAAAAGGGGAATCTTGGACAAAGAAGTGTACTGGCGGGGGGGAGGGGGGGCGGGGGCAGGTGTTGGGAGACAGAGTGAAGGGTCACAGAGAGAAGATAACCAACTACAAGCCAGGCGGAGAGGTGCGGACCAGGTCCTTCCCTCCCAGGCCTCAGAGCAAGCCATGCCATCAGCTCCTTAATCTTGGACGTCCAACCTGTTTGTGAAACGTACATTTATGTTGTTAGTCTGTACTACTTTGTTACAGCAGCCCTAGCAAACTAGTACACATTCCCACAAAGGTAGAATAACGCCTTACAGCAATAATCTACATTAAAATGCTCTTAAAAAAAAGTAAGAAAAGTAAGATGAAAGAGAGAATTTAATTGTTCATATGTATTGATTGATATTTGAAAAAATTCACATGTATGAAATTAGTTTTGAATGAAATCATTACACAGGGGGCCCCACTCAATGCATCACTCACATCCATTAAAAAGTCTCAATGCTCACATAATACTTAAAGCAGGAGATAGAAAGGAGAGGTTGTGTTAAATGGACCAACTTTTCTTTAAAGAAAAACATCTCCCACCCATGCTGAATAGCATTGCATGCATCCTATTGCTTATATTCTACTATAATTTTTTTTAAAAAAAGATAAAGAGTAAATCTGTCACCAGTATTCTGTATGAGGATGGCGATTTTCTGTACTGTGGGATTTAAAATTCTACTTTAGGCAGAGTGGGTCTCTTTCAAATTTCTTCCCCACCCCCATCCCCCGGTCGAGGAGGTCTTCATCCAGCCAGTGGCCCTATTTGGGAATAGACTAAAGGATTATGAAGCTTTATAAGTCCTAATGTTGTCAGGGCTGGTAATTCATGGGCAGTAGATGCAGAAACCACAGGGAAAAGCTCCGAGCTCCGGGAGAACTAAGACAGGAAGGCAAGAGTCTCTCTGAGCCTCCAGATTAATCTCCCCAGGAAGGAGCAGAGACACTAATGCTCAAGGAACATAAACACAGACTCCACAAAGCGGCACAAAGAAAACCACATTATGGCTTTTACTTATTTTCTTGGACTTTTATTTCCAAATCACACAATTGTCTGAGATGATTTAATGCACAATTACATAAAAAAATGAAATTAACATGTTTTTAAAAGCATAAAAGCAACTGCTAAATAAAGCCATAACATTTTTCTCTGCGCCACCAAGATAATGAACCATATTTTTCATCTCTAACTGTGCTTCTGTGTCAGGAGGATGGAATTTGGGGCAGGAGGGGGGCGGGGAAATAGACCTTGGTTACTGAGCTCCCTGAGAAATGGCTTCTGTCACTTCTAAAGGGCCCTAGGTTGGAGAACAAGATAGCAAAGCCTGTGAACAGATGTCCCCTATGACACCAGGTGCCTAAGTGCTCTAATGAGCTACAGGGAGGACAGAAGAGCAAATGGAGGGTGGGGTAAGGTCCACATTGTGTATCTCAGGGCCTATTGGCTACAGAATGCTGTTGAGTCAAGATTCTGCTTTCCTTTTGACGTAGGGGATGACCACCTTTATAATGATTTACACCTGTATATGCATATACACATATACGTGAGACTTGATAGAGGTCCCTGCCTTCGTGTATGTCTGCAACAGATTCTATACACAATACACATCTGTAACCCACCCTCATAGTGAAACTTTGCCCAACATTTCCTTGAAATGCCTCTCACTATCATTGTTAGCTGTCAAGTTTCCTTTGCATTTCTGAGGAGGAAAATGAACTCATGTCTTGTTTTCAGAATGATTTCTGTAGAGAGCATGGTATAGTGTAGCAATAAGTGAACAATAATGATTCTACTCAAAGGGTGAATAAACATGAACATACAATTTTTTTTTTTCCTTAAAGAAAAGTTGGTCCATTTAACACAACGTATCCTTTGCATCTGCCTCTTGGAGCACTGTGCAAGCATTGAGACTTTCTGGCGGGTGTCACAGATGGATTGGAACCCCTTAATGGGACCCCTGTGTAATCAGTTGATTCAAAATTAATTTCATACATGTTAAATGTTTTCAACAAGAGCATCTATAATCAGAGCTGTTGTTGAGTTAGGGATAGAAATGAGTTTATAGGACTTTGCTTTTCCCTCAGGGAGCTCACAGTCTGATATTTTTGTTTTTGTACCATTCCTTAGATAATATTAAATACAATTTGCCAGTGCATGGATATATGGATATAGAGAATGCATCACTAAAGGGAAGTATATAATTTAATGCTTTCTTTCCCCATCACCTAACTACTGGATCACATGTGATTGATCTGCCTATACAAATTGGAGGTGACAACTCCATCACATATATGCTTTAGATGGGCATTAAACAAAGGACCAGATCAATGCCTGTTGTACACTTTTAAAAACATTTTCAGCCCTGACCGGTTTGTCTCAGTGGATAGTGCATCAGCCTGCGGGGGTAGGGAAAAACATCAAAAAAAGCAATTATACTTCATATTTATGAATAAATTAATGAAAAGTTTTATGCAAAAGTTCAGATGAATATACATATATACGTAGCAAGACATGGTTGCATTCTCTCAGTGGGGAAAAAATCAGATGGGACTTCTGATAGAGGGACCTGAGGCATCTCATCTTGGTCTTGGTACAGTGTAGTGGTCTGTGGAGATATTTTCTTTGAGGACTCTGACCATGATTTAGTCTAATCCCAGTTCTCTTGGGTTAGGGATCTGGATATCTGTATCACTTTAGGAAGTTATCTAGGATGTTAAGTATTCAAAATAACTCCTGAATTTATACAAACATGTGGGAAATTATCTCTGAGAAAAGGAAGCACTAGAGAAAACCAAAAGCCTTCAACCTAAACCAGAGCTTCACAGACTTTTCTGTATCTGTGTGTATCCATGAGTGTGTGTCCATGTATGTTTGTGTGCTGGAGGTATGGGTGCATGTGTTTGCATGTATTACTTGTACATGATTATATGTCTTTATATGTATGCATGTGGCTGTGTGTTCATGCATTTATTTTTTAATGTGCAGTATGTATATGTGATTATGTTTGTGAGTTCTATGTGTATGAGTATGGTTTGAAGCCTTTTCAATTCTCCTAATTTTTTTTCCTTTTAATTAACTGTCTTAGCTTTTTTGCTGTGCTATAATGAAATGCCACAGACTGGGAGGTTTATAACAGCAAAGAAATCCATTGTTGACAGTTCTGGAGCCTGGAAGATGAGATAAGGGTACTAGCATAGTCAGGGTAGGTCCCTGTTCTGGGTTGCAGACTTCTCATTGAATCCTCACCTGGTGAGAGGGGCTAGTGATCTCTCTGGAGCTTCTCTTTATAGTGCTAATCCCACTCAGGAGAGTTCCACCCTCTTGAGTTAAGCACCTCTCAAAGGCCTCACCTACAAATCCCATCACCTTTGAGGGTTAGGATTCTAACATATGAATTAGTGGGGCGGGGGCAATAAATATTCAGACCATAGCATTAACTGATGATATTTCTACTTTCAAAACCCAAATCTGTTAAAACTTTTGGCTACATAAGTAGCAAATGAAGGACTATATGATATGTGAAATGGTAGACAGAAATGTAGGATAATTCCTTCCTTGTGTTACTCTTGAAAACCTCTGGTGGAATTCCACACCCAAGTCTGCATTGACTATTGTGCTTTCAATCATTTTCTTCTATGTCTATTGCAACAATATATAATGCAAAATTGAAAGAAACATTCGGTGCTTTCTTGCAAATTATTACCATAATATTTACTGGTAATAAATGTATAATGTATAAAAACATTGTGACAATTTTTGGAAAAGTAGAGAAAACAGAGATTACGTGAAACCCCACAGAATCCACAGATAATATTTGAATGGAAAGATAGAATTGTACACATGCCAACATCCAATGAGTATTAGATCATATTGTCTTTCTTCTGCTCTAAGATCTCATTCCAGGAATTTTCCTTTCTCTCTTTTATCATAAATTCTTTAAGCATAAGATATGCTATTACACTGCATATTATTTTTTAAGAGTCTATTCTTGATACCGCTTGCCCTGCTAGCAATGGCCCTAAATCTTCCTTTCTCTTAATAGGAAAATGTGTTGAAATCACTCTCTACACTCCCTGTCTTATGTCTCACTCTCTTAAAACACACTCTATTCACTAAAACTGACCTTATAAAAGTCATCAATGTCCCCCTTGTGGCTAAATCCAATTGTCCATCCTCCTCTTATGTAACATCTGTCCCAGCAGATCACTCCCTACCCCTGCTCTTAAATATTTCATCCCTTGGCTTCCAGAATGGTTTTACTTCTAACTCATTAGCTGCTCTTTCTGGGTCTCCTTTGCAATTTTCTTGTCTTTTCTCTGACTTCATAGTGTTGCGTTTACTTGGACACACTCACTGGCACCTTCCTTTCACTAACATCCCCCTGCTTTGGTGACTTTACCTGGTCTTATATCTCTATTTTTATGACATCCAACTTGACATAAGTTTTACCCTAAACCCCATCCCCATACTTAAATATGCGACTGCTTACTTAATATTTCTACTTAGAAGTCTAACAAATATTCCAAGTTTGACATATTCAAAGTTGAATTCTTGGTCTTATCTTCTGACTAATCCTAACAATACCTTCTTCACAGCAGTTAATGGCACTCCATCCTATTTTCTCAGGCCAAAATCTTTAAGATGCTCTTTGATTCATGCCACCTCTCATTCCATATCCAATTCTGTCAGTTATTATTTTCTATATATATAAAAGCCTAACTATGACACACACTGACCACCATGGGGCAGACGCTCAACACACAGACATGGAAACATGGAACAGACTGATGAATCTCAGAGGGAAGGGGCGAGGAGGAAGGGTGGGAAGAAATTAACCAAAGATCTTATATGCATACTAGAGGCCCGGTGTGTACACCAGTGGGGTCCTTCATCCTGGTCTGGGGGATCTGCCTGAAACTGGCAGTCTGACATCACCCAAGGGGTGCTGGATTGCTAGCAGGCACAGGACAGGCCGAGGGACCTCACAGGTACATGAATCTGTGCACCGGCCCTCTAGTAATTTATAAATATTTCTAGACTCTCCCGAGTCTAACCAATCCCATTGCTATTGTTCTGGTCCAATCCCCCTCATTGCTCCCTGGGTACTTGAATTGACCTCTTCTTAACAGGTCTTCCTGCTTTAACTTTTGCCTCTTCCAATCTCTGTTCTCAGAAATGGCAGCTAGAACAATCCCTTTAGAAGTTAAATAAAACCATATCCCCTTCATTTCAAATCCTTTCCATGGCTCCTTGTTTCACTCAAAGTAAAGGCCAAGTTCTTGACAATGACCAGTGCAGTCTGTCCTCTGCTAAACGTTTACTGCTCTTTCCTGTCCCTCTGCACTCCAGGCCTGCCCTTACCTCCAAGCCTGGACACTTGGTTCTGGTTTCTCTTTAGGGATCACTCTTCCCATAGAAAGCCACAAGCTGCACACCCTCCCTATCATCAGGCCTTTGCTCAAATATCACTTTCTCAGACATCATTTCTGACCAACCAGTTTAAAATTGCCACTTCTCTCTCTAGCCTTCCCACACTCCCTATCTCCCCACTCTTTATGTTTATGAAATGTGCCACCTCGTAGCATACTATGCAGCATACTTGTGCAGTGCTCTTATTGTACTCACAACTGTATACTCCATTAATGCAGGGATTCTGTGCATTTTGTTCGCTGCTGTCTACAACTCCAGTGCCAAGCACAGCAAGCACAGTAGATGCTGATATATATTCTTGTTAGAAATTAATAATAATATTAATATGATTGGCATTGTAAAATATATATTACATATATATAAGACATGCTATTTCCCTCCACTTAATATTCCCCAATAAATCTTCTAATTTTCTGGGTACTCTTATCTACTATCATATGATATGTTTTTCTGGTATAACAGCATTGCGTTTATTAATGTGCCATCATTTATTAGATCCTTATTCCTGGATATGTACATAGCTTAAATGTTTAACTCGAGTAAAGAATACTACCTACATAAATACATCTACATAAATATTTGTACATCCTTCTCATTTCCTAGGAATTATTTTTCTGAAAGAGGTAATTTTGGACCAAAGTGTATGTTGATTTAATGGATTTAGTTATATATATATA
>NW_006292696.1:13665332-13674008 GCF_000327345.1 Myotis davidii
TTAACTTACAGAAAGTTGACATTAACTTACGCTATCATTGCAAGTTATAAGGGCCCCTTTTCCCAGCACTGTAAGTTACATTTGCTAGTATATTACTGCTAAAAATAATTTTGCCAACTTGATACTCAAAATATATATAATAAATTTATGAGTTATCATAATTTTAGATTATAAAGGTTGTAAAGATAGTATAGAGAATATTTTTTCAATTTTTAATTTTTATTAAATTTCTTGGGGTAATATCTATAATAATAAAAGCATAATATGCTAATTAGACTGGCCAACTGACCTTCTGGACGTCCTTTTGGACAAAGCCATGGCAGCGGGGGCAAGGCAGAGGTGGCTGCCATAGTGGGCAGGGGCCAAGGCAGAGGCAGTTAGGGGAGTCAGGCAAGCAGGCAGAGTGGTTAGGGGCAACAGGCAGGCAGGCAAGTGGTTACGGGCTATGAGGCAGGCGGGTAAGCAGTTAGAGACGATCAGGCAGGCAGGTGTGGTTAGGAGCCAGTGGTACCAGATTGTAAGAGGGTGCAGGCCGGGCTGAGGGACCCCTACTCCTCATGCATGAATTTCATGCACCGGACCTCTAGTTGGTTAATAAAGTGATACAGAATTCAAGGGTACAATTCTATGATACATGATCTGTATATTGCATTGTATTAGGGCAGCAATTACTTGGGATAACATTGCCATACCTGTTATGTGATACCTAAAGTCAAATCATCTTCCATAACCATGTATTTGACCCCACTTTACTAGCCACCCCCCCCCCTTTTCCCTCTGGTAATCACCAGTGGTTACGGGCTATGAGGCAGGCGGGTAAGCAGTTAGAGACGATCAGGCAGGCAGGTGTGGTTAGGAGCCAGTGGTACCAGATTGTAAGAGGGTGCAGGCCGGGCTGAGGGACCCCTACTCCTCATGCATGAATTTCATGCACCGGACCTCTAGTTAAATCATAAGCCATTGAAAGGTGATCATGAGGAACTAAAAGTTGAACAGGTATGCAAATACATTATAATGAAATGAGCTGTGTAATAGGGCAAAAAATATTGTTATGTATTACATAACTAATAAAGGACTTTAGTGCTTAATAAGGGAGGTGGTATGATGTCTATAGGTCAGGAAATACATGTCTCTGTTTCTCTCCCCTTTATAAAACTAGCCAGAGAAGAGAGAGAGAAACTGAATTTTTACAGCCTGAGTCCCTACTTCTGTTCTACTTAAAGGGGAGAAGCTGAAGTTGCAGTTCATTACTTAGATAAAAGCTCATTTATGCAACTTTGGATATAATAAAATGAACCTGGAGTCAAAAAAGTAGCCTTGTTGTTATACACCCTACATATAAGTGAAATCATATGGTTCTTGACTTTTTCTGTCTGACTTACTTCACTTAGCAAGATTTTCTCATGATCCATTCATGTTGTCACAAATGGCAGTCATCTGTTGTTATGCCTAAGTAGTAATCTATTGTATGTATGTATCACAACTCTATACATTTGTCAAAACTAAGAAATTAACATCAGTGTATTATTCTTAACTAACTTCATCTATGAATGTTCTGATCTGTTGTTGTTTTTTTCCAAAATTTGATGCTACCCTCCCCATCTGTCATTTTTTTGTAATTGTATGTTACTTTACATTTTCTAAATTGTATAACATATTTTTATGAATTAATATTGTCTTTTTTAAAAATGCAGGCACATAGCTAAACAAAGGAAAGACCGGGAGATTCACAGTAGGAGATTTAAGTAGCAGATCATTGGGGTACTGCTGACAGCCTTTTGGTAAAAGCTTCCAAAAATGTCAGATGCATTCGTGAAATGCACCTTGGATTTATTGAAAGCAGTGATAATTTATACCCACGTCTCAAAATGTTTATCATGTTACAGTTATTCCTATAAAATTAGTACAGGGTATGATACAAAAGAGTTGCCTCATCCTAGATATTTGGGAAACATTAATATACGATATAATACAAACATGGCTTTTTAACAAAGACTAATTAGATTCAAGCTATTTCTTGATTTATTGGGTAATACTTTATTAAGCTATTTCTTGACTTATTGGGTAATCTCCCTGTGGCAAATGACAGAAGGTCTGACTCAACTTGCTTAAACACAAAAGGTAATGAAAGAATCATATGATATAACACGAAGTGTTGCAATACGGTACCTAAATTCAGGGAATACAGCATTTGTCATTAGGAGCTGGCATCTCTGTATTTCTCTAGTCTGTTCACTGACTTCATCTATCGCTGTGTGCAGGATGGCCGGAGGACTTCCATCAAAAATCTCCTGGATCACGTATTTATTTCTGAGCCAATCACGTGACATGAGGAATTGTTATGCTGAATGGCCTTTTCCAGGGTCAAATGTCCGCTCCTAGAGATAGATGGAATCTCATGTACTGAGATTGGGAGAAAGTATATTTCTACATTAAAACTGTGAGATACTTACTGGAATGAGTATGAATGCCATGGAGTTAAATAATAAATGCCTACTAGTGTTAGATTTCAGACAGGATTGATCATTAATAAATCCACTTTAATTTGGATCAGACCATACAATATCCTAAATTGTTTTCAATTACCTCTAAAATAAACATTTTTCACCCCATTTTACCTATGGGGGAACTCAGCTCAATGACACATGGTTAACTGGTGCTAAAAGCCAGTTCTTATTCCTTATTCACTGAACATTTTTTCAATTCATAGCTGCATTAGGTATAACCATTATTTGTAACCATACAGAAAATTTAACAGCATCAGTTTTTACAGTGATCCATCAGCCATTATGCCAATTATTAATGCTGTTTGTTCAAATGTTCTAATGAGCCATTATCCAAGGTACATTTTACAAATGCATCTGAATTTTTTTGAGGCTTTTACCAAAAGACTGTCAGCAGTACCCCAATGATCTACCACTTAAATCTCCTACTGTGAATCTCCCAGTCTTTCCTTTGTTTAGCGATGTGCCTGCATTGTCGTCAAGGATACCCAGCTCTCTTGTCTGAACAGTCCAAAAGGTGTTCTATTAAAAGTTCCAATTAAATGTGTACAGCCATTCACCTGTGCATTCATCTCTTTACCCTCTTCCCCACCCACACTCAACTAACTACCTGATCTGAAAAATACCAAGAGGGCAGAAGTCATCAAGAGAATGAACAAAGTACAGGAGATCTTTGGGTATCACATAATAGGTATGGCAATGTTATCCCAAGTAATTGCTGCCGTGACAAAGCAGAATAAAACCAGATTGAGAAGACGTAAATAAAAAGAGCCAGAGAGCAAGGGGGTGATGGGAAAATTTTTCAATTTTATGGCAATTGTGTTACTGGTATTTTAAAGGCTGAAAGGCTGTTTTAAATGTAAAACTTACTGCTTTAGGTAGAGCCAGAGAGAAGTTGAGACAGCAGAGAAGCCTTTAAGTATCATCATCTATATTTAAAAGGCTAAGCGACCATTATGACCGGTCAACTGAACCACCAGGGGGCAGACGCTCAACACAGGAGCTGATCCCTGGTGGTCAGTGCGCTCCCTGGGTCCTTGCATTGGCCTCTTCTTTACAGGTCTTCCTGCTTTTACTCTTGCCTCTTCCAATCTCTGTTCTCAAAAATGGCAGCCAGAACAATCCCTTTAGAAGCTAAACCAAACCATATCCCCTTTATTTCAAATCCTTTCCATGGCTCCTTATTTCATTCAAAGTAAAGGCCAATGTCATGACTTCCCTGAAATCTTCCTTTACTTACATGAAAATGGTCATAAGATTAGTTTTTGCCTCAGAGATTGTTATGTGTATCAAATAAAAATGTAGCATGTAATAATCTTAGCACAGTTCCTGGCATCTAGTAAGCACTCAATAAATGTTTGCTCTATTCCTATTAATATTGAATGAATGGAAGCACTGAGATATGAAGTCAAAGATGAATTACCTACCATCTTAACTTTTAAGAATTTGGTCAATTGAAAGATTTGAGTACAAATATATAAAACCTAAGGGAATAAATAATATGTGCATAGTTTTCTGTAGGAATCCACTCATTTATTTAGCATGTATGTTTATATACGTATAAATAGTCAAGAAAAGGTCCCTGACATCATGGAGTTGGTGATGTCATAGTAGAGAGAGAAAATCAAACAAACAAGAAAAACATAGGCGATAGGCTAGTAGGCATAGAGAATGGCATGAGGAAAGCAGAGGTGGTCAGGAGCCCCCTGGCTGAGGAGGCAGCATGATATGTTCCCTTGCGTTATGAAAAGGAGCTTAGAGGTAGGAAAGATGATTTCTAAATGAAATAATTAGGGTAACCTTCATGGAAAAACATATTAGAGTTCATTCTTGAAGGATGGTTAGAATTTCATAATCTATCTACTAGAGTTTTCACTCAGTCAGTACTTCATGGGTCTGTGAGAGTCACTGTAATTAACAAGAAATG
Source organism: Myotis davidii (assembly GCF_000327345.1). Taxonomy (NCBI): domain Eukaryota; kingdom Metazoa; phylum Chordata; class Mammalia; order Chiroptera; family Vespertilionidae; genus Myotis; species Myotis davidii. The sequence continues at coordinate 13,669,764 of NW_006292696.1, forward strand.
CAAGAGAACATCTAGGAGTATAAGATGAAGAACATGCAGCAGTTTCAATCAGATGGAAGAGAGTAACAATGGGACCAAAGATAAGACGACAAACTTCTTGCAGAAAACATAACAATTAATGGTTGGAGAAAAGGCTGGAAAAGTAAACTTATCTGAAGTTTTGAAGGTTAAAGGATGCGGAGCTTCATTATTTAGACAAGAAGGGGTCATTGAAAAACCTTTTGAACAGAGAAGTAATAAGATAGAATGTTTAAAAAATCAATGTGGGGACAGTTAGGAAACTCAATCCCTTCAGGTGCTATTATGTGTGATTTCTTGATCATTCACTCATTCAATCATTCATTCAGTAAGTAAGTAAGTACTGACTATATGTGTCCAGTCTAGACCAAGAAGATTAGTAGGGAGTTTTCCTACTAGAAGAGACAGTTACAAACAGGTATGAAACAGAAAAATTTAAGCCAACACATGAAGAGGAATATAATTTCAAGTGAAATGAAAGTTTAAAGAAATAACTGTAAGTGTGTTTTCTCTATTCTTTGTTAGAAAATAGAAGATTTTTTAAAAATCCAATTAGGCCATTTTACTGTCTACCATAGCCTTTTATGAGCAAGGCTTAAAGTTGGACTGAATAGATAACCCTAGATAAAAACACTAGGATAAGAAAAACCTAATATATTCAACCAACGACAATAATTCACTTTTTTATATTTTTAAGATTTCATTTAGACAATTATGAATAATATACAGTCTCTAAAATTTATGAACTGTAGTTAGATGACATTTTCAGTCCACAAAGGCAAATGAATTTATTTAGATGATGTAGAATCTTTCTAGTAGTGGGACTTTTTAATATAAAGTTTTTATTTTAATAATTTAAAATGAGCACCACACACATTTGTTGAGAAGCCCTCAAAGTCAATATTGTCAAACACTGCTATCAGTGTTATTTGCTAATGCAAACTCATAGTTAAAAAACTGGTAAAAGCACCCAGCCAGCGTGGCTCAGTGATTGAATGTTGACCTATGACCCAGGAGATCACAGTTCCATTGTGGTCAGGACACATGCCTGGGTTGCAGGCTCAATCCCCAATAAGGGGCATGTAGGAGGCAGACGATAAATAATTCTCTCTCATCATTGATGTTTATATCTCTCTCTTCTTCTCCCTTCCTCTCTCTGAAGTCAATAAAAACATATTTGAAATATAATTTTTTTAAAAAAGGCTGGTAAATAATCATGCTGCTTTCCTTATAAAACCACAAAGCAATGTAAAGTTTCCCCTACAAAGTTAAATGTTCACATAATTGAGAGTGTAAGCAGCCAGAGTTGACACATATATGGAGTCAAACTTGGCAATAGCAAAATGGGAGTTGTGCTTGAAAATTTGAAGGGTGATATTTCCTCACCCTGCAACAACAATCTCTTTAAGCTTCTCATCACAGGATCACAAGGGTGGGACAAGAGTGGCTATGTATGTTTTATGAGCCAGCAGATTCCAGCAGATGTTCGTCTGCATATTTAGATAATGGAAGTTGGGAAGTAATGGATGGTAAGGAAGGTTCCAGAATAACGCTGACAAAGTTCTGTCGGCGGTGCCTTGGTTTCTGCCCTTCCTGAGGTCCTAATTACTCCTTATTTATGTGGCTCTGTTCAGGGGTCCAGAATCTTTGCAATACAAGTCTTGTCTGGTTTAGAATAACCTGAATTAGTTTTTATTATTTGAAAACTAGAACAAAACTGAACAAAAGGAACTTGATTTTTAAAGTCCTTTTACAATTGCAATCAATAACAATTTGAATTTTTTAGGTTAGCCTAACATTCTATGGTCAGCATAAAGTGTTTTTCATCTCAAGAAAGAATAAGTCATTGGCTGTCTGGAGATTAATTCTTGTGCCCTCAATGCCAAGTTTCATTTTTCAGTGATTTTAAGATTTTTGCAGAATATTTTATAGGTTTTCTCATGTAGTAACGCCGGGTAAAGGGAATTCCTAGTGCCAACAAAGGAAATGCAGCAAGGCCACAAATACAGAAGATCTTGACCTCTCAATCAATGGGAATGGATTTTAAAACAGAACCAGGGCAAGTCCTGTTTTAAATGAAGTTAGGGTAGAAAATTATACTTCCAGGGTAACATTGCTGCCTTGATATGGTTCATTTAGGCCTTTTGCCCAAAATATTCACCAAATTCTCCTTCCTCATCGAGTGCTCTGAACTGTTCAAGGATATGTTTATCAGCAGTAGGAAGAAATGCCTGGTAGCTTGAGAAGATTGCCCTGTCTCTTTGTATTACTTCTTTCAACTCTGATGTTTACTTCAATTTTTTAAAATGACATTGAGGGGACGCATAGGTTCAGATGGATTTCAGTAAGCTGACACTGAATGTCAGAGACCAAAACTCTTCCCAAACAACAACAATCAGTTCTTAATCACTTGCTCCTGGTCCATTATATGTCTTCCTCTCTATTGTTGACATTGTTTGTCTTTAGTGTTACATATTAAAAATTAATGGCTGTGACTTGATTTTAGAAGAGTCTCTGCTTTCCTTTTGTTAGCAGGTGTAATTCAAGAACAGTATACTGCAGAAACCTGCCTTACAATGCCTCTTCCTGACAGAATTCAATTGAGAGATGCTGTTACTATTTATTAATTGCTCGGGCTGCACTGTCATGGTTTATGATGTTAGCGCAGACCCTCAATTGAGTTACATTCTTGTATTCAATTAGATGCTGTGTGTTATTGTACATGTTAACACTGTAGAACCACAGATGCTAGCCATCTGTAGATTTGATTTTTTTCCCTCCTGGCCCTCAGAAATGGAGCAGTTTAAATCAGTACTCCTAGAGAGACATACAAAATAAGAGAAGCCCAGAAGAGCATCAGTTGCAGATTTAAAAACAAGGCCAGTTTAAAATTTACATTTGAAAGACTCTATCAAAAGTATTTGCATAATTAGAATCACGGGGCATTTTAATCATTGTAGGTGGTCACTTAACCGCTGAAGAGGAGTCAGTGTTGGTTTCTCATGTCAAATGTTATTCTCTGCTAAAATGGAAAACACTGTTACAGTGTTATGAGATCAGACTGAGGAAGTGGGATGAGGTATTCAAAGCGGAGAGGACTTGCCTGGATGAACAGAGACGCATGAGTGGCAAACTAGTCCGAATGGGACATTTAGAAGAGAAAGAACCTGCCCTCCCTTCACTCTCTCCTGGTGCCTGATGAACTATTAACACTTGCCAACTTAGAGCAACTTTTCACAATGAAGGGCAGAACAGGAAAGATACCTGGATTGCAGCAGGGTCTCATTCCTCAGACTCTTTTCATGAATTATTCCAAGTAGATGTTCCACAACGAGGTACCTCAATGATGCATTATCATAGCAGCACCATCATTTACCTTTGACAACTGCACGTTCACCATGGTGAGTTTGGGCACTTCATGTCAATGTGGATGGATGATCTCCCGCTTTTGCACCATGGTGCCCTCCTCTTTGAAAACATGAGGCCTACACCCCATTGCTCTGGCCAAATTCCAGGGTAGGTAATTGCATTCTGTTACCTAAAGAACCCCCGTTGTTTCAATTAGGGAAATCGTTTTGCCTCATTCTTCTACCTGTGGAGTCCTATCAGGGTAGGTGCTGCATTGCTGAACAGCAAACTTGTCTCACCCCGGAATGAGCTGCTCTCTTTATCATCACCCGTAATTAATATTTATTGGGCACCCACTGGGTGAGTGTCTTGGGATAGGATGACTTGGTAATTAAATGCTCCAGAGTGCCAGTTGTTTCTTTTGAGTTGAGACTGAATGTGAAGGACTTAGCTTTGAGCAGTCCATTCATGATCACAAAAATAGCATCTATCCCTGTGATATTGTACTGTTACCTGTCCATCTGCTACAACTCCTGTCAAACATATTTTTTCAGATCATTGGATCCTTAGAGCCTCCAAATTATGGTAAGAAGCTCTTGGTGAGGGCTGACCAGAGAGTATGAGCTGGCCTTTCAGTTCCAACCAATTACAGATTACAAATCTCTGATCTCCTAGGGTGGGAGGGGATGAGTTTGTTGTCCTAATGAGCAGCATGCATCCAACATTGAAATGTGACCTCTGCGTTTCTAGGATCTCATTGTTGACTGTGCCATCTGGTGTTCTCTCTTGCTGTCTAGCTCTGATCTCAGGATGTAGAGGCACTTGGAACACATAGAAAGAATCAAGTTGTCTCTTTCTGTCTTTCTCCAGACCCTGTTT
>NW_006292696.1:13674219-13677268 GCF_000327345.1 Myotis davidii
TTTGCTCTCACATGCTCACACTCTAGCACTAAATAGAGCCCCCTCTGCAGACAGCATCACAGAGCCTTTGGGTTTTCTCAAGGACAACAGCAAAGTAGGAATTAAGAAAACTACATTTCCGTGTTTTTAAGTTTTATTCCAAGTGTTAAAGGATCTCACCATCTTCTGTCTTTGGTTTTAAGGGAAGATGACCTGTGTTGGGGAGTCATCAAAATGTACAGTTGTTTGCATTGTGTTACTTAACCAGAGTTGAGAATTTCATTTACTGTGGTTGTAACAAGATTTTAGCTTTTAAAAAGTAAAAATGGGCCCAAAGCAAAGGAAATAATTCCTGAAGTAACCAAAATGTACCATTGTTGCCAGAATACAGTGACTTCCACCTATGTGCTTCCTCCCTGAGCTCGGGCAGTCCCCTCTCCTCACCTGTCTTCACCCCAATACCCCTCTCTCAGTCCCATCCTCCATGTCTCATGGGACCTCTTTATTGTTAAGACATGTTCCTGTATCTTTAATATTTGCCTAGAACAGGGGTCCTCAAACACTGGCCCGCGGGCCACATGCAAATACAAATATTGTATTTGTTCCTGTTTTGTTTTTTTACTTCAAAATAAGATATGTGCCAGTGTGCATAGGAATTTGTTCATATTTTTTTAAAAACTATAGTCCGGCCCTCCAATGGTCTGAGGGACAGTGAACTGGCCCCTGTTTAAAAAGTTTGAGGACCATTGGCCTAGAAGGTGCCCTTTACTGACCCACTATGAGATGACTCCTGCCACAGGTACTGCATGAGGTATAGCACAGACAGCTCTGGGCAACTGAGCAAAACAGGAATCTCGTGGAAGGAGAGTGGGAGCTTAGAATTGCTAGGCAGGCTGCAGAACCAGTGCTATAAATGGGCATGGGAAACATTTCTCCCAAACCCCCTTTTTAGAGATGCATGCTGAAATATTTATGGGTAACACATTCTTCTCTAGAATTCACTTCAAAATTTACCATTGTAGGGTGAGGGTAGATGGGACTATAAAGGAAACAACAATCGTCATGAACTGAGAAGTTTTGCAGCTGGGTGATGGGTGTATGAGAGCTCATTTACTGCTCTCTCTACTTGGGGCATGTTTAAAATTTCTATGGAAGACTCAAGGCTGCTGCTCCTGGGAGCTTCCCAACTACGTTGAGTTCAGAGGGATGAGTGCTATGACTGTCCACTGGATCTCAGAGACTCTAAGCGATGACATACTTAGTTCACAGGTATTTGTTCTGCTTGACCCAGCCAACAAATGTGTGTGCTTGAGGGTGTTTGTGTGTGCATGTATATGAACATGTGTTCTGTAAATAGGGTGTCTGTGTCTAGGTATATGAGTATGTATTTATAGCTATATGTATCTCTGCATTGTACAAAGTGTGTATGGGGGAGCAGAACATAGGAGTGTGTGTATTCTATGAGATGTGTGCATGTATGTGTAATGTGTGTAAGTCGGTGTGATAGGCCTGGCAGGATGAGGCCTGAGAACAGAGGTGACAGAGCTGAAGTGTCTTTGTCCTTCATGGCAGGTCTTCCCTATATTTAGTTGGCAACTGTCCTGTTTGTTAATAACTTCAGCCTTTGAGGTTTCCATTCAGTGAATTCTAAACCCAAAATTTAAATGTCCTTTTCCCCCAATTAAGTATGTTCTATTATTCTGAAGATACTATTTGTATGCTTTGAATCAGTGTAGTGTAATGTAAAAAAAAAAAAAGCACCTGCAATGTCGCCTGTTTACAATAAATTTCCCATAGTGTGTCTCAAATTTTTTTTTAAATAAAAAGAAATGGATAGGAACCAAGGTGACCTGAATGGCTAAGAAGTGGGAAATGGAGAAAATATTATACAGTTGAAGAGCTTCCCAGTAAGGGAACTGCAGGTAAAATGAGCACTTACCTTGGTTCCTGGGCTGAAGTCCAAATTCCAGGCAGGTGGTGTCTAATAGAACTGGCATGGTTTTCATGCCTGGTTTTTAGCTTTATCTAGAAGATGAGTAGAAGATCCTTAGAGAAAATGGGACCCTCCAGGGGTGTGGTGAGATACAGTGGGTATTTGAATAACCAGCACCCACCAACAACTGGGGAGACCAGGGAAGCCTGGCAATTCTTTCAAAGGAAGATAGCAAGCTCTTTGGTAGAAGGAAAACTCCTAGGTAACCCCAACACTAACTGTCCTCCTCAGTTTTTCCTCATGACTTCCAACCGCTCATTCTGCCCTTCACCTTTATCTTTAGTACTTTCTATGTCTATAGGATTATTTCCATCTTTCTTTAGTATGATATCTAAGCATAGACTTTCATCAACAGCCCCAATCTATTGCTCCTTTTTCTTTCCAGCCGTTGTAGTCCACACATAGGCTATACATCCTCATCATCCCAAAGATTTATTTCTAAACATGCTGCCTGTTCTCATTTCCAGGCAGTTTGCATCAAGCTGCTCTTTCTAACTGAGCCGCCTACTTTTTCTTCTTGGCCTTACTAATCCTTACTCATTTCTGTTGATCCCAATGACATGACTCATGTTCCATTGCACTTAGATAGAAATCTGTAGGCTGGTCATTTCAAAGTGTCCTGGCCAATGGGCATATTCCCCCTTCTTCAGGCTAGAGAGAGAGCTCCTTAGAGCAGGGACCATGTCCTTCACCTTCCATATTTTCTCTATTCTGGCCATCTGTGCCATACAGCCTGCACCAGGTGGTCACTCATCCTCTACACCCATCCACGCTCATATTTTCCATGAGCATTTCATGTCATCACTACTTGTTCATCTTGATTGCAGGCTTTGTATAGATATATTCAAAAAGTTGTATTAATCTATATCTTAGTGGTCAAAGGTATGCTGCTGGGGTCCAACCCCAGCAGGTCCAGGGGTCCCCAAAGGTGCGGACGGAGTCAGCGAAGAAGGAATGACACGGAGACAACATTCAGTTGATCAGCAGCCTTGCCAGGATCTCTAGCCACAATCTCCATCCAAGTTCTATGTCCATGTTCTCTTGCTAGGTTCTCCAGCCAGGTTCTCCAGGTTCTCC
>NW_006292696.1:13677328-13684601 GCF_000327345.1 Myotis davidii
TTCTTATCTCCATTCCAGGGAGTAAAGATTATGTACTTAAGCATGATTGTTCGTAGTTAAAGTGATTAATTACCCGCCTGGCAATTAAGAGGTTTTATTCCCTCCCTAACTTCAGGGGAAAATCCCTACCTGGGGAAACAACCTTTCTCAGAGAGGTGACCTTGGCTAAAACACATAGTGCCAAGAAGGTGAGCAAACATATTAAGAACAGTATGCCATATATGCCAGGTCCCTTGAAACAGCAAGGATGAACCGGCTCCCGGCAGTATACGTTTAGTACATTCTCATATTTCAACTTATATGGACATGTTCCTCCCCATTTCCAATCCTTAACCTTACTATCCCATTGCTCCTCCCAACCCTCTGCCTATTTTCACATTACCCACTCTATAGTTGGGACCAACAGTGAGAGCTCTTTGGTTTCCTTGAACTGGGTTGAGATAAAGTGTTAATAGCTTTCTTCCTTCTTAGTTTGTAAGATTTGAGAATTTGGGGTAATTGGACTTTGCCATACCCCACACCTTATTTTGGTTTGGGGTGGCAGATCTTAGAAGTAATTGTTGATTGAATCAATCAATCAATCAATCATTTCAGGGGAAAGAAAAAATTGAAATAGAAATATATCAAGAGAAGGCTTGCAGTATGCTAATCCTTGTGTAATTGTCACACCCCTAAAAATATACTATTTCCCAAACTTGACTTTGACAAAGTTAGTAAAGAACTTGGAAGCAAAAGTGAAAAATAAAATAAAAAAGTACTAGGTCATGTTGCTTGCTCTAGATATTTTTGGCATGGTGAAGATGTGCTAGGAATATTTCATTTTTGACATGAACTCTGAACACTTTTCATTTGTAAATGGCCAGGATGCATGTATTTAACCAAGACCAAGTAGGGCTGGTGATAAGGATATTGTGATGCACTGTGGCCATATTAAGGATTCCACTGACTCATTTGAGCTGAGTGCATATGCAAGCTGTTGGTGGAAGAACTTGAGTGACCTATTTCTTCATTTTTGTTGTTTAAGAACCAGGACTATAAGCAGTCAAATATGAATCAGGAACTAATAAGATAAATAGATGCAAGAAAATAGCATGCAACTATTTAATGAAAGAAAAATGTATTATATGCTCAAGACACAAATAAAAGGCCACTTTCAGATTACAGTTTTTACAATCGATTTATTTGCTGCATTTTCTTTAATTGCTAATTCGCTCAACTACATCTTTTAATATTCATTGGACAAACAATGCAAAAAAGCTTAGTTATTTTTAAATCTTTGTTGAGCTCCTTCCATCATATTTTTTATATTCACTGTTTTCAATGGAGTATTTAGTTATAATAGAACACTGCATTTTGCATGGTTAAGTTATTTCCTTTCTTTTCAAGATGTTTAAGTATATCAGCCTAGAAAAAACATGCTGATTGAATGGTTGATTTTAGTTAAAAAAAAAAAAAAAAGTCCCAGAATCCTGGTTGGGATCTACTCTTACAAAGTGTGGTCCTTGAATAATTGCATTGGTTTCAGGTGGGGATTCATGCTAGCCATGCATATGCCTGTATCAATTCTAAGACCAAATGCATCAAAGTGTCAGCTGCAGAACTGAAATCTGGATTTTTAACAAACTTCTATTGAGGAGTCTATTCATACCAAATTTTGTAGACTGCTGGTTTAAGCATGGAAATTAATAAAACTTCAAACTCCTAATTTTCTAAATAAATTTTACTTATTTAGTTCATTGTACTGCTTTGCAGGTTCAACTTTACCTTTTTAATTATAATAAATTAATGCAACCTTTCCTCAATTTTGGAGGCTCTGTTTAGACTCACAGTCAAACCCAGCTCTTATGGAGCTGGTACCTACACCTGCTTGTTCTCTTTTTATACTCCGATATTTTGCTCTTTAAAGCCATTCTGTCTTATCTTCTCATTTTGATCATATGTCCAGCTGTCTGGTTAGTAGAGAGCAGTCATCAGCCCACCAACTCCCCATTTATCCTTTCTAATCCCAAATCAATGCTCATTATTATATACATTTTTATATAAGCTATTTAAGATTCTGATCTTCATAAATTCTCCCAGAGAGGAACCATAGCTAAGTTTAGCTTTAAAATAACATTTTGGGGATTTATATATTATTACTAGAGGCCCAGTGCACAAAAATTGGTGCACTTGCGGGGGGGGGGGGCAGGGCTCAGCCCAGCCTGCACCCTCTTGCAGTCCTGGAGCCCTCTGGGGATTTCCGACTGACAGCTAAGTCTGGCCCCCCTCTGTGGGAGGCCACTGGTGGGCTGAGGTGCCGGCCAGTGAGTGGCCAGACCTGCCCTCTGACAGCCCCTCCACTGCCACCGGTCACTGCGCCCCCCTCCCCCAGATCGCCATCTCCTCCCTCTGCCTGCTGGCACCTGCCTTGGCTGGCTTGGTGCTGCCCACTCGCTGGTCCCGCCCCCGCCAACAGGTCATTCTGCCATTTGGTCGATTTGCATATTAGGCTTTTATTATATAGGATTATTTACTAATCAAAAACATTTTACTGTGGAAAACTTGGAACTACAGTAAAAAATTGAGTTAAACTACACTATGCAAAATCTTTACCATTATTATAATTTTTAAATATATTTTTATTGACTTCAGAGAGGAAGGGAGAGGAAGAGAGAGATAGAAACAAGAATGATGAGAAAGAATCATTGATTGGCTGCTTCCTACATGCCCCACACCGGGGATTGAGCCTGCAACCAGGGCATGTGCCCTGACCAGGTATTGAACCCGTGACCTTCTGCTTCATAGGTCAATGCTCAACCACGGAGCCATGCGGGCTGACACCATTATTATAATTTTAAAAAATTGAAAGAACTTAATGAAAAACTGTTTAGAACATGTCTCTATGGTTTTTTACCTTCCTGTTTGTTACTCAACAAATGGAATACTTAATTTCAACGAAGCCATGTGGCAGTGCAGTCTTTAATGAGAGGGGTGAGAAGTGATATGAGAGATTACAGAAGGGAGAGGCAAGAGAAGATGAGGAGGAAGATAATAATTGAAAGTCAATCCAAATGTGTGTATGTGTGTATATCAATAGACTAACACTGATCCTTCTCATTTTTATGTTTGTATTCAGAAAGAAAGCAGTAACTTAAAAAATTCTACACTAGATTTTATAAGGCTCCGAAATCTCACTGTCAAAAGTTGGGTATCTCTGAGGTTTGACAACTACTTCTCCTTAGAGTTCAGAACAGATCCTTAGAAAAGTAGGGCCAGTGGAGTCGATCACCGGCTTTGGTTTAGTGTTTGGGTTTATTTTGCTTTTCCTTCACAAAGTTAATCTGGGAACAACTTTCCAAAACTTATTTTTTTCATGCCTCATATAGAACAGATGCTGTTTCTGCCCAATAGTAGCAATATTCAAGCTCTTCTAATAAAAACTTGTTAAAAGCTGAAGAGTATTACTATTTTGTTATTAGGGTTAAATCAGGCAACTGGCATTACTCATTATTTCTAAATAAAGTGAAGTGTGGACCCCCATGCATGAAGATATTTATTACTTATTGATATTTAAAGGTTGTTAAATTAATCTTATTTAAATTACTCCTACTGCCAGCCACTGTTACAATAATTTATTATATAATATTACTTGAGGGGTTTTTTTACTTTAATATAAAACTTGCAAAAGCAATATATTGCCTGTAGATTTTTTCCTACAGTTCATTGCAACTGTGACTAATTCATCACAGCTGTTTAGACATGCAAAATCTATAATACTTCACAATGCTGATTTTCTGTTTCTATTTTCTAAGACTGGAGCTTGATTTGAAACCACATAATGAAAAATTACATGCATCTCCCTGGAAATAATATTGCTTTAACCACTTGGAGGTGGGAGACAAGGAAGAGCCATGTGACTGTAGAGGAAGGCTGTGTCCATGAACGTATGATAACTTCACTGAACTTGGTTATGCCTCTCTGTAGTATTGAGAATAGACTTGCCTTTAGTGGCTTAGTTTTGATCCAAACTTCATGCCTAATGTCATTGTGTTATCTCTCCTGTTATTGGCAAACCTCTGATACATAGCTCAGAATTTCTTCCAAAATATAAATCTGGAATATCTATGGACCTATTATTCTCTTTGTGAGTTATCATGATTCCTTCTTTTTCTGCATTTCTTCCCTCTCCACCTTCTCTTATTTCCTGAAGGATAGTAGACTACTTTTGGTTAAAGGGCATTATTCTACTTTGACTTACCAGGAAGTGGTGGTTTTCATCTTTCCCCTTCTTTTTGCAGACCTTATAATGGGTTAAAGAGGAAAACAAATCAAGGGTAAAGTGAGACTCTGCATTTATTGGTGGGATTGGATTGTATCTATTCTATTAACATGGATGATTGAACGTTGCCTTAGTATCATTGTGTTTGAAATTCAAGCTGATGCTATTATTTTCTTAGTGATGATTGAAAGCTGCCTCAGTATCATTATGTTTGATGTTCAAACTGATGTTATCATTTTCTTGGTTTGCATGGAGAAAAGACTGATGAATTATTAGTTACATCAAATCTTTAACATGTGCAAATTAGTCAAATGCAAAATATGTTTATAAAATTCATGGTTATTATTCTACCATTAGTGTTATTTTTGAGGCTTCACACAAGAGCAGAAGAATACATGATGGTCTTAGCCGCTAATTAGTTATATAGAGTTTAAATATATAAAGTACAGAGAACCTAGAAAAACAAGGGGTGTATATGGATACAAGGAAAATGATTGATATCAACCAAACAGTTGTTATTACACAAAAACTAATGGAAATAGGAGGGGAATTGGAAAATGCAGGTAATTGGGTTATTTACAAAACATCAATTTGTATGGAGTTTATATGTTTTATAAAGTATTTAGGACATAGTAGTGATATAGCTGGCTATCCATTCACTTATTCCTTCAAAAAGTGCTCATTTTCTGAGAGTATAGCAATGCACAAAATGGAAGCAGACTTTGTCTTCATGAAGGTAGGAAAGGCAGACATGAATTGAAAAACCACAGAACCCAGTTGTGATAGGTTCTGTAAAGAGAAATTAAGAGGGTGATGAGAAAGTATTCAAGGGGGAAAGCTATTTTTGACCTTGGACAAGGGAAATCTGTTTTAAGGAATTGATATTTAAGCTCAGGCTTAAAGCATGGGTAGGAATTGACCAAGAGACCGGTGAAAAGAAGGGCATTCCAGAGAAATACCCACATGGCAGTGATTTGCTGTGATAGGAGTGTCTTAAAAGAGTTCTCACTTTTTTATTTATTACACGCTTCATTATGTTTTTAGAGAAGCAGATACTATTTCATGGGAACTGTGTAGGCAAGTGTTTTACTGAACTGACTACTATATAGGAAGAACAATGCAATGCAATCCAATTGAATTACTCTTTCTACCTATACTCAGACACCTTTATGATTCTTCTCAGAAAAGTCTGCTTTGAATAACATGGGGAGAACTGCTATAACTCAGCTAACTGTGAAAGTTGTTTTTCAATTCAGGATGGAATAAAAACAATTGGAACCCACATGTCAATACTTTTCAGAAAAAGAGTATAATGCGGTATCTTACTGTTATGAATATGCTGATGTCTGAAGTTTTATTTCAAGTTATTTTTAGTAAATAAGACTCAGCAATCCAGTCAGATTTGCTGGCATAGCGTTCATTTGGTCTAATGACACTTAAGGGTGGCTTGACTTCTAGTCCATTTTTTTTTTTTTGATACCCAATCCCATTATTCAGGTAAGGGAGTGTGAAAATAAAAAGGGTAAATGCTGAAAGCTGTCAGTTGAACAGTTTCACTTCATTGACTCCTTGCTGCAATTCTAGTTGTAGAACATGAGTGACTGTTTTGTGTGTGTGTGTGTTTGGATCATTTATTAATGGCACGTAGCAGTATTTGCTCTATATTATTCAAAGATATTTCTAGACATGAGTTTCTGGCCTTGAAAATTATCTGTCATCTTGAATCTACTTTTTAAATGTGTCTGAATTAAATCAAATTAATGTGTTTATAAATGTTATATCTTCACTTACATAATTAGCCATCAGACTTAAACAACATTTCTAGTGTAAAATTTCAGTTAATTGTTAATACATATTATAAAAGCAAAACAAGTTGCCCCGAGCATTTTTTTTTGCATTTGTAATGGGATTTCTGTGTGTTGTTCTTAAGTATCAGGACTCAACTATCAGCTTTCTTAATGGTAAACTAATTAGAATTTTGTTAAATATGCCACGCTTTCAGATAAACCAGATAGCATCCACCTCTCAAGAAATCAAAAGGAAAAAAAATAATTCAATCTTATCCTTAAATTGTATTACTTCCAAATAATTTATTTACTTTTTTAAGAGCAAATATCTCATTGGTTATAGAATATACTATCAACTCTCCCTGTCACTCCTCATTAAAAGTAGGATTTCTCACTTTTCATAGTACTTGGTCAATATGAAAGGCATAGTATATTTAATATTTAAAATGCAGTGTAATCCAGCAAAGATACCTAAGAAATATAAGGCAGAGTATACTTCTTAATAAAGCTCCCCATCTCTATGAAAACTGCAACATGAATTGCCGCAGGGCCTCAGAAATACCAGTCACCACTACCTGCTTTCAGTTGGGATGAATGTAAGCACCCCAGCCCTGGCCTGCGCCAAGAGGCATCATGGGAATGGCGGCATTATTGTCATGAGTAATGATGGCTTCCCCTTCAAGTCTGTCAAACAATATCAGGATGCTAAGCTCCAACATCTGTTGTAGAACTTGATGAAAACTAAAAGAAACAAGAAAGCAGGTACCAGGTTGCCCTGGATTCACTCGTGCAGCCATTCAACACTAAATAGCAATTACTGTAGGAGTGATTACAGAATCGGAATTTTCTTTTCTCTAATGACACTTATAAAGGTTCTTTCTCTGCAGATTTCATTTTCCTTTGCACTGTAAAATTAGGACTTGTCTCTCCACGATGGGTGTCTGACAGGCAAATAACACTTTGCAAACAATGAGTGGAACGAGAAATCACCGGCCATAGGAAGAGCTCTGTGACTCAGCAGGTAAAAGGATGCAACTCAAGTTTCCCAAGGAAACCCCACCGAACATGCCGGAAAGTACATCCGAAGTAATGTTTTCTGATGAGGCACTCAGGCCAGTTTATTAAACTTCCCTTAATTATCAGAATAATTTTCCCTTGCGACCTGAAACCAATTGGCCTAAACGTTTTTTCACTTTAAGCATTTTCAGCTCTGAAAGGGGCGGGGGAA
>NW_006292696.1:13685468-13693856 GCF_000327345.1 Myotis davidii
TGCTATTCATTGCTTCACATAATTTTAACAGTAACACTATTAAATAAAGATATTTTTATTATTTATCATCCCATTCTAGGCCTAAGAATGCTGAGTAACCCAATGCAGTTTAAAAGCTATTAAGTGGCAGAGACAGGATTTGAATCATATCTAGCTCCCCAGCCCATATGGTGGGGATAAATGAAATGATAGATTAATGTATGACAGTTAGACCTAAAAAACAGTTCAGGGTGACTAAAGTACGTTTTCATCATAAATGGCTGCCTTTCCACTGTCAACATATTTTTTGCTAAATTCTTTTAAAATTTTCTGCTTCATTGAGATACAATTGCCATATAATATTGTCCATGTTTAAGGCATACAAGGTGTTGGATTTTAGTACACATATATTTCAAAAAGATTACCACCATAGTATTAGCTAACACCTGTATCACATCACCTAGATACTATTTTTTTGTGTTGAGAATATTTAATATCTACTCTCAGCAGCTTTTAACTATATAGTACAGTATTGTTAACTATAATATTATGTTGTACATTAGGTCCCCTCACCCCATCTCCCCCCCACACAGCACCTGGTAACCACCATTCTATTCTCTGTTTCTATGGACTCAGCTTTTTTAAGATTTCACATATAAGTAATATCATACAGTGTTTTTCTTTCTCTGTGTAACTGACATCACTTAGCTTAATGCTCTTGAGTTCCAGCCACATCATCATAAATAGCATGATGTCCTTTCTTGTGGTTGAAAACTATTTCATGTGTGTATCTGTTTATCTATTTATCTATTTATATCACAGCACTGACCATTCGAAAGCAGGTCAGTGGGTCATGTACATTGGCATCTAGAACCCAGCACGGCACTTGGCACAAAGACGCTCTCCATAAATATTTGTTCAGTTTAATTTAATTGATGTTTATTTTTTTAAAATGTACTGATATACAGAGTGTATTTGCTCACTTTGAAATGCGGCTCTATGGATACATGAGCGATTTGGCCTCCAAAGTTTTCAAGTTAATAGGCCCTCTCTTTTTGATGTGTCTTCTAAATGCAGCACTGTGCTCGCTAACATCTTTCCTAAGGCAATTTGCCCGGGCGCCCACTGATAGGAATTTCCATGAAATAGTGTCCATGATGGGGCCTGTGGCACCTCATGATGCAACCAGTGGATTTCCAAGTTACACAGACGCAAACCCATCTTATTCCCTTTGAAAATGCCATGGCTTCTGGCAGATTTTTTGAATGAAAAGGGAACTAGATACAGAGATTCGACATGTTATATTTCATATTGTAAATATTTCTCGTTATTTTCTCAAACTGTTATTATATTTTAAAAGTCAATGCTCTTTAAAAGAAAAGAGGTTGACAATTTAATACAGTTTAGTTTAGTTTTGTTTTGCTTTTAGACTGGGAACTCCACTATGATTATATCTACATCTCTTAAACTGTAATTGTGCTACGTTCGATATGTTGTTGTATACATATGTACTCCTCAGTCCCATTATGTTCCCAAATACAAGTATTAATTCATTGCCTTTCTTCATGTCTCATTTTAAGATAAAAGGGATACTGACTATTCTGTAAGATGGTTGAGGAAAGGAGAGAGATAAAGAGAGACAGAAGAGTTGGGGAAGATCATGTCTGAACATGGCATCATTTTATTCTTGCTGCCACCCCGTTTTCTTTTGCATTTGATCTGTGTCATTGCAGAGACATGGATTGCACATACGCTGTGGATGAGGCACTGTGATAAGGGATTAGCATAAATTCCAAGATAAATAAGAATAGCCCTATATCCTTAACTAATCCACAATCTAGTAGGGAGGAGATAAAACATACCCAAACACAATGTTAATTGTCTTCTAAGAAGGAGAGATCAAAGAAGGTGGAAATTTCTAACTAAAGAGATCGTCTTTGATTTCAGGGAGACCCATAGGGTAAGAAACACCCCACTGAGAAAATGAAATGTGAGCTGAGCCCTAGAGGAAAGATTGGGATTCAGCTCTTCCTGACCCTCATCCAGACAGATGCCAGGAGCAGTTGTACACTGTCGCTTTCCTGCTCCTCTGCTGGGGAGTAGAACCAGCTTCCTTTTAACCTCCACCCAGCACTGATCAAACTTAAAGCTCCTTTGCAACCTGTTCCTACAGTAGTAAGGAGTTTGCATGACTTTGTGGAAAAGGACTTGCCGTAAAGACAATCTTAAGGACTCTACCATTAATTAGGTTTGTGGCAGAAAGGAATTCATTCTTCTTGGTGAATCTTAATTTTCTCCTCTATGAATAAGAAAAATAGACAAGAACTGGGATTGGCAATCCCACCTCCAACTTATTTTCTGTGACTGCCTATCATGCCTGGTAGGCCATGATGTCAACATTAGGAAGGCAAACCTAAACTAGTTACAAAGAGATTAATGAGCTATTGTGTCTCTCATTGCATAGAATGAAGAGGTGATGGTCCACTTGCCGCATAGTTCCAACCACACATTTAATGAGTTCAAGCAAGGTGAGATTGCATATTTCGGGTCATAAAATACCAAGGGAAACCTTTATTCCCAACTTTTTCCATGAGGAGCGGGCTTCAAGGTAGAATGTCTCCGTTTAAGCCATTTGTAGAGGCAACCGCAGGAAGTCATTATGAGCCTGTATAGACAACACACCTGGATTTTAAAGCAAAGCTGAGATACTGAGCATTTGAGTCTTGTGATGTTCTTTTTTAGAGAGAGCTTAGGCAGGCAGCCAACCTCAGAATTAAATTGGGAAGCTCAAGATGTGAAAGTCCTTGAATATTAGTTGGATTTGGTTATTAAATAAATGCAAAAGCTATCTCAAGTTGATGGTTGGATTACCTAGGTATTCCAAGGAATGTGACATGAGGACCCATGGAAAGGACTTCAGAGTGCCCATACTCATGTGCTTAGATGACTGATGTATCTAATAAGAGATCCCTAATAGAAACTGAGGTATATATGGTGGTCGCTAATAGAATTAGGTAGGCATGGCAACTCAAAATCTTGGTTACTTAAATTACAAGTTTCATCAACATTATTTCAAAATAGCTCATTTAGAGTGAATACCATATCACTGGATGCTAAGGCACATGATGATACTTGATGTAGGGAGCAGCTATAGGGTCAAGCCTTAGACTGACCTGTGGCAGAGCCACATACAAGTCCCTGCTTGGAGGGCAGAGCACTCATAGCACAACTAAGCTTGACCTTACAGTCCCCCCTTGTTCCTAGGTAGCTAATGGGCTGTGGGAGGTGCAGCAAGTGCTGCCCAAACAAGGCTTGAGTAATGAAATAGATTTGAAACTCACAAGAACATTGTAAACATGTTGACCACTCCCCTTGTTTTGCTTTGTGTGATCTGACTATAAAACAAAGCTTCAGCTTATAGGCTGTGTCACTGTTTCCTCATCCAGGCAGTGATCCACCTGGTCCCAACTATATTCTCTTGTCTGTTTTCTTTAATCCTTCACTGCCCCTCCTCAGGTTCACTCCTGGCCATGCTGGACAAGGTTCAGGTGGTTCCCAACGCTATAGCCGCTCCCTACACTTAAGAGGCACATTCTTTATTTCGTTTTGTACAAATCACAATACCTACCCTTCTAGAAACCCAGGCGAATCATTGACAGTAATGGATTTACAGCAAGCGCGCTAGCAGTTTCTCTAAATAAACAGAGAGGAAGAGCCTCTTTTGTATATGTTTGTTTTCTTTTCACTGATGTTTCCTTGGCAGTATATTTAGCTCCTAAGTATACCTCTTAGATTTAGAAGAGGACCGAGATTTACTACAAAATTATTTTTAAAATATAGTTTCTCCATTGCCCTCTAGTGACACAAATGTCAGAATTACCTATGGAACTCCAGCGAAAGCCATTTAATTCTGCCCGTGTCTGAGCCTCCGTGGTCTCTATTTTTATGAAATCATTTTCTCATGTGTTTTTTTTTTCTCCTTTGATAATTTTTAGGTGGAGTTGCAGTGTTGTACCTTCTGTTGAAGCAAGAATGATAAGAGCGATCACAGAGCACTTCTAGTTGTCAGGGCCCTTGAATGATAATTGATTAGTACACGAATGAGGAAGGGATGGAGGATTGGATTGTGAAAGAAAATGAGACTGTGTGTAACTGGTTTGAAGATATGATTTTATTGTGGAAGAGTTGAAATACAAAGCTTTCCCCAAAGTCTCATTTTTCATAGACATGAGATAAAATCTGTAACGCTCATTCTGCTGTGGTTTAGGCCATTTGTCGGCCTTGATTTAATTGGATAGAAAGCAAGGAATAATGGCTGACTTTGAGCCCTCTTCTGTCTCCCTTAGTGACATGTCACCTACGTGACCCACGGACGGTGTGAGGGTTTTCAAAATCACCTCTTTCGAGTGTGCCTGTGCCTCTTTGGGCACTAACATATCTTTTGCTTTGAGATGTTCAGGGCCAATAAAATACAGAACATCATTTTAATAATTGAATTTTCATCAAAATTCAATGAAGGGAAGGTAAGTAGCAAATATCAGCTGAAAACTGGGGGAATAAAAGTGAAGCCTGCTTCTCAGAGCAAAAGTGCTCAGTTTCAGAGCAGACATATAAATGCCTATGAGCCTGTGTGGTAGGAACACTTAGCTGCGTCTATCCTCAGTGACACCTCTTACTGATGTTCTGAATTTTTGTTTGGGCATATTGTGCTCTTTTGGGCACCATGTCATTCGTCAAATCCACCAGAATGGCCACATACCAGCAGGTGTGCTTGACTGGATGAAATGAACGCACTTTTTTTTTTTAAAAATCTGCTCTAAAGAAGCACACTTATTCTAAGTCTGGGGTAGTCGGCGATGTTCTGCGACTCCTGCATAGCCATTCAGCAGAAGCCTTCCTGTTTCTCAAAATATCTCATCCTAGACAGTCAGGAGCCACTTGCATGGGAGGAAAAGTGGTTCAGCCTTCCCTGACATCCTATTGTTAGCTTGGCTATGGAGTTGGCCGACAGTCCTCATCCTGCTGACTAAGAATCTGTTCTCCTGGGTCTCATTGCGGTCAGATCAATGCCACAATTCTCTGGGAAGGAAGAATGATAAGGCACCTGAGTATTGTCTCCTCTCTAGTCATCTGTTCTTCTAGCAGTTTCTTTAAATGTCTGGATTACCTATACTTTAGACTGCAGTGCTATGCAGTTGAGAGTATGTCACTAGGAAGCAAACCCATGGCTTTTCCCCTACTTTCTTCAACGCCCTGGACCCATGACCTTGCATAGGATATCATAGCTTACTGCTCTCAATATTCCCTTTAACTCATTCTAAGAGCTATCATGGAGTATCAATCCATGTTTTGTAGGTCTTATTCAAAGTGCTGGAGATACAAACACACCATCCCTACTCTACTCTTAAGAAGACATTTGCCTCATAGAGAAGACAGGGAACTGAACAGCAGTTAGGACCATGGCCCCATCACCTTCCTGAAGGGATTGGCAGGATGAAATGAACACACTTAAGTGTCCACACTGTGTCCACAATAAGTGGATCAGTATTTCTTGTGTTCTTCACGTTTTATGGAGAAGTAATTGACAAAAATCAATGTGTAAGTTTAAGGTATACAGCAGGATGGTTTGATTTATATATATTGTGAAATGATTACTATATTAAGTTTAGTTAGCTTTCATCATCTCCTATTGCCACAATAAAAAGAAAAGAAAAAAGTTGTTTCTTGTGATGAAATTTCTTAGGATCTGCTCTCTTAACATCTTCCCTAACACAAAGCAGTATTAACTGTGGTTGGTGGGTGTTAACTTCTCTATGTCGGATGAATTTCAGGAAATGGCTCCATCCATAAACCACATTCACAGAGGAACACACAAAAATGTCTTAAGGGTTTGGAATACCAGAGTTCCCATAAAAATGGCGGTATTTATTCAATAAGAAGTGACAAGTGATGATCAGGAAGGAAGTAGTAAAGATATCAGAGGAATTTGGGATTCCCTTGGAATTCTGGGGAAAGCTTCTTCAAGGAACTGCAGGGCCTGAGTGACTTACAGGTGGAACTTGTATAGGTAGCAAGCCAGGGAACGGGTACTCCCTCCACAAGGGGCAAACAACTCATATGGATGGTAAGGAGAACTGTCTTGTCCAGCAAGTTCTTAAAGTTGAATATTGAGAATGATACTTGTAAAGTTATTTTGGCTCTTTCTCACATGGTACATAGTTCCTTTTTAATCTGATATGTAATATGTCATTGCCAAAGTGCATTTAAGCATAAAACAAATACTTAAGCAGCTATATTCTATTCTGACTATATGTACATAGACACAGTTGGCAAAGTTAGTATTTTTGACTGTCTTCAAAATATAGCTACAAGTATATGTGTACTAGTAAGCGTCGCTGTAACACAAATAATAGGAGAGTAGCATTATTTTTATCCCAGCCTATATTATAGCCTAAATAAAGTGTTGTTTTATTCAGATATTATATGATTTTTAAATCAAGAGGCATATAGTTTAGAAACCGTTTTGTAGATCACCTTGTCATGTAGTCTTATTTTTTTCAGTACTCTATATCACGCGTAGATATTTAGCTCTTTTATTCATGCAAACAAATCTTGATGGAGTATTTTCAATGGCTGTAGAACCAGGCACTATGCTAAGTGCTGGGGATACCCAGGCAGCTGTCTTCAGAAACTTGCCCTCAAAGATCCTCAAGTCAATTAAAGAAACTAGACAAGCAAATCACAGGACAATATTTCATTTACCTTATAAATATGTGGGACATGTTCATTCCCAGTTTTCCTATTAATTACGTTTATTTGGCCAAAGGAAATTTCATTCATGTGAACGGTCTGTCCTTTTGATGAACTCTATAGTAATATGTGCTCTGAAATATTAGCCTTAGGACACAGACTTTTCTCCCCAGAAATTTATTTTAATAATAATTGTATGTAAGTAGCAGAAAATATATCAAAATGCTAATATTTGTATTCAAACTATTGATATAATGATGTATAAACATCTCTAAAAGCGGAGGAAAATAAATGTAGAGGAATAATTTCCAGAATGCCAGATATGATCTAGTTTTCTATAAAACAAACCAACTTCAGAGTTGCTAATGAAAGATATTACCTAACTCAACGCATACTCTTGACTTCCCCACCTTGGAAGGTTCACATTTGTAGCCTAGGTCTTCTTTTGAAATTTCATCACACCTGAGACTCCAACTGCATTTTCACTTACATGTCTTCTGTAGACATTTTAATGAAAACCAAATGGTAGGAAAGTTAAGTTTCACAGATCTCTAAATAGAGACCTAATTAAAGAAATTGATCATTACTCCTTGATGCCATGTTCATGCGTCTTTTCCCATCTCAAATGGCATCTCTGAGTCTAGAAGAACTGTGGCTTTTGCTTGTGGTCTTGACTAGTAACTTCATGTGGCGATAAAGACACATATTTCTATATTTGCATATATACAAAGATGTGGATGTCCTTTCAAATTATACCCGCCTTCTCCTTAGGCTAATGCCATATTAAATTGCATTGAAATGCTGAGGCACCTCAAAGTAATGATTTCCCACATCTCATTTTGTTGTTGATTATTAATGAATACTTCTTCAGTTGCGTTCCTGCTATTTTGTCTTTAAGATTACTTTCAGCATCATATTCAAGAGGCCAGTCAGAGTTCTGTGCTTGCAGCTTCATTAAAATTCTGTCCTACACATCATCTGACTCACACTTTATAATCTATCAGAACACCTGTTTTCTTTACAATGGCCACGAGGCAGCTCAAAACACTGTGGTATTTAACATTTAATAATGAGCACAAGATATGTATTTTTGACACTTTAAATTTTCTTTAGAAAAGTGCATGGAAAGAAGCCAAGTTTGAATGAATTATCTAAACTTTTGCAATTTCATAACATGAATTTTAACTAACTTTTTTAAAAAGTGCATCAGAAAGTGCCTTCTCTCTTTGTCAGTGGGCATTACGTTGGCTAACTAGGAAAGGATGTAGAGGGAAATAGCTTTAAAATGTCACCGCATAAACTAATAGTGATATGGAAAGTATTTCAAGAAGAGCCCGTGCATTATTACTTTCCCTATTTACATACCCGTCTCACAGACACTTCATTGTAATTCGTGCTCAGAGAGGAAGCTGAGAAGCTTAATGTCACTGTTAATAGCTAGATATGTTAATAATTTGGTGACTTAAGTAAGTATATACACATATATATCACTTTTGTATATCTACACACACATAAAAGAAAAAAAAATATGTATGGAAGAATATATAGTTTTAAATTCAGGCTTTTATAAAGTGACTGTTAAATGGCCCTCAATATAATTGTATCTATTTGAAACATGTCAGGGGAGGGATCGGGAGATAATGGATGGTCTCAGAAGGG
>NW_006292696.1:13695291-13708237 GCF_000327345.1 Myotis davidii
AGACATTTTCTTGAATAAGGATTCTACGTGTGTAACACCCACTCATTACCTGTTGAAGCCAATAGCTCAACAACTAAAATTGTTACATTACTTTCGAAAGAAGGGAAAAATTCCAGGTGTCCAAAGATCACGATCTCTTCTTATAAACCTCAAAGTAAACATGGAATTACAGTGCACTAAGACAATGGAGACTCGAAAAAATATAACCAATTCATCTCAATGTCAAAATTATTTGAATTCATTATTTTTTAGAAATGATTTTTTATGTATAATTCATAATCAAACACATACACATCTACACAAACATAATCAGGTTGGATTTAGATATGCACTCCAAGAAGCATGTCAAATTAAATTTTAAGTTAATGTTAGTTTTGAGTTTAATATGATATTTATAAGATGCATTATTTAAGATTTAGTAAATGAGTGCTTTAAGATGTCTAAAACAACATAGAAAAGATTCTAAAACTGAAGAATGATGTTACAAAACGTTGGAAATTAGAACCTTGATTCACCATTTTGTGAGGATAGACTTAATGGAGCCTAAACATTTAATTGAAGTTAAAATTAGAGTTAATGATACCAGATATTTAATCAACCAATGCCTTAAAAGTCCCAGCAAGGAGCAGTTGGGCAAGTGCACATTTGAGCTTTAAAGTATTTTGGTATTTTTCCATAGCCATTGTGTGTCTGTGTTAGACTAGGTTATATCAAGCAACGTACATCAAGATGCTGATACTTCAGCTGCCTATATAACATCAAACAAAGTGGTTATGAAACAGCAGGATCTCTGCAGGAAGCAAAGAGATATCTCAAATAGCACATAATCAAACCTGGAAATGGTGTAGCAGCATCGGATGAATAGTTCGGTATCTGTAATATTTTTAGTTAATCTCTCTCTCCCTCTCTCGCTTGCTGGAAACAGACTCACTCATGTTCCTTCGGTAAGGGGTTAGCAAGTGGTAATTTGTAGGAGCATAAGAGTATCGAAGTTGGCCCATAGTGTCTATCAAAGATAAAAGAAGAGAAAGCTGTTCCAGACAAAGGTAGACTCTTCTTGAGACAGAGTTTTCCAGAGACAAGAAGGTTCCCATGACCTCTGCAGACTGGAGTCTGTGGTTCATCACTTTAGTGCTCTGACCATGATGTGGGTAGCTTGGCTTTTCTATGTGTGTGTTTTCCACTCCATTCTTTCCATGGTCACTTGTCCATCATTTCTCAACTTCACGGTATTTCTCACTCACTGTTCTGGTTTCCTCATAACTCGGCTGCCACGTAGCCCAGTATGGCCTGTCTGACTCGTCTCTCATTTTGAACTCTCATCTTCATCATCAATTGTAAACTACTTAACCCTTCTGCACTACTAATCCAAACTCCTGAAATAGCAGCTTAGTTCACATTTTACTTTATTTACTTGATCTTGGTGAGATGGAGGTGATATAAGAGTCAAATGGCCAATAACATGGTCCTATGGAGCTGACCATTCTGGCAGAACTACAGTTGTGGTTGTTATTGCAGAGGGGGTTTTAGGCAATTGGGTGCTATGATAGACAGGCCTCAAAAACAAACAGCATCCCAGCTATTAATAGCCAGAGGTAAAGATTGTCAAGATTAAATTTCAGTATCTCAGATTAAGTGAATTAAGTCAAATCCGTTGCTTGAGACAGTAAGAGACAAGTATATCACTACTCAAATATTTGAATTTTTGTTTTTGAGACAGGGTCAGTTGGTTTTAGTTCTAGCACTTGTTTCCTAGAAGAAAGGTACATAAGTGAGACTCAAATTTTGAATATCCTTTGACTGAATAAACAGGCTGTGTATGGCATGACTAGAGCTAGATGCGGTACAACCACTGAATTTATCCAAAAACTCTGGAAAAGCATTTACCATGTATAGGTTTGTTTTGTGTATTAGTGTATCAAGCTTATAACTGTATCAGCCTTATCACTGGTGAGTTGTTGGCACAACCTAATATTGACATGGCATTTTAATATGCCTTCTGACTAACTGCAGAAATTCTTATTATTTCATGAATTAGTTCCAGCAATGCAGACTCAAGTGTTTTTAGGGAGTTCTGGGATCAGCACTAAAGAAAATAATGCCATCTTATTGGAGTGTGACATTTATGCAGAATAGATTCCAAATGTGACTTGGCCACCTAAGGCTTAGAAACGTATAAAAGTTAGCTAATGCAACACCAACTACATTGGTCAGCTCCTGCCTTATTGAAGTATTTAAGATTGCTACCAAAAAAGCTGGTGTGACTCAGTGGTTGAGCATGGACCTATGAATTGGAGGTCATGGTTCTATTCCTGGTCAGGGCACATGACCCAGTTGCAGGTTCTAACCCCATTGTGGGGCATGCAGGAGGCAGCTGATCAATGATTCTCTCTCATCATTGATGTTTCTATTTCTCTCTCTCCCATCATCTCTGAAATCATCTCTAAAATCAATAAAAATATTTTCTTTCAAAAAAGGTTCTACTTTTTTTTCTTATATACCAAAAAGAACATTAGTGCACAGTATTATTTTACTAGAGGCCCGGTGCACGAAATTCATGCACTCAGGGGGTGAGGGGGAGTCCCTAAGCCTGGTGTGTGCCTTCTTGCAGTCTGGAAGCCCAGGGGGAGCGGGCCTAAGACATCAGTTAGACATCCTTAGCGCTGCCACAGAGGCGGGAGAGGCTCCCACCACCACCCCTGGGCTTGCCAGCCATGAGCCCGGTTTCTGGTTGAGCCGTGCTCCCACTGTGGGAGTGCACTGACCACCAGGGGGCAGCTACTGCCTTGAGCGTTTGCCCCCTGGTGGTCAGTGTGCATCATAGTGACCGATCATTCCATTGTTCGGTTGCATATTAGCCTTTTATTATATAGAATAGTGTCCTTTGAGTACTGAACTGTCTATGTTAACCCTCCACTTGTGTAGCACAATCATGTTTTCTTAGGACCTTTCAACTCTGTGCTTTGGGTTAGGATCTATTCTCTTGCATTTCTCCCTTCCCTTTAGAAAGCTACCTGTTGAGTTGTTCCTGTCCAATTTATTTTTATAAAATCCCTACTTTTTAGTGTATTAAACACTACGTATATCATGATAAGACCCTTTTATCATTAAACATAAAGTGACTTAAATGTTTTGGATAAATTAGTTTGCTTAGAAAAAATCCCATTTGAAGATAGACTTAAAGCATTCCCTTTGGTAGAGTGAAGGCATGTCTACATTTACTTTTGAACAAAATTGGCATTCTATTAAATTAAATGAATTTCACAGTCAACCTTATTTCAATGATCAAAAAATAAGAGTTAAAACTCAGATGATCATGAAAGCAGTCTGGGCATTGAACTAAGAGTGAGAAGGTCTATGCTGAACTCTCCCCTAATTATCTGTATGACCTTGGGCTCCTCATTTTCTCTCTCGGTCTAGTTTTCCCATTTGTAAAATGAGGGCTATGAAGTACTCAGTCTCTAATGATTATCCTCTTACATTATTTATTTCATACCTGATGGGAAATACATTCCTTCTGGAATTTTACAGTTGGGTTATAAAAATATAAATCTTTCTAAAAGCTATAATTTTTATATTAAAAAATAACAAGTGTCCTGGCAGACAACAAAAATCAGTGACTCTCAACTAGATCCATTGTAAGCAGTAATGCCTGGATTTGGAGAATGCTATGCCTACTTGTGCAAATGCATGGACATCTAAGAGAAAGTGGTGGTATATTAGTTTCCTGTGGATGCCATAACTAAATACCGCAAACTGGGTAGTATTTTAAATTTAAAACTACAGAAATGTGTTCTTTCACAGATCTGGAGGCCAGAATGCAAAAATCAAGGTGTCCACAGTGCTGCTTTCCTTTAGGGAAGAATCTCTTCCTTGCCTTTCCCAGGTTTTGGAGGCTATTGGCATTCCTTGGCTTGCAGTCCCATCTCCCTCTGCTTCATGTTCATATCACCTCCTCTATGTGTGTGACTCTCTGCTTATCTCATATAAGGGCACAGGTGAGGGCATCGAGGGCTCATCCAGGTAATCTAGGATAAGTTCCTCCTCTCAAGATCACACAATACTCTTTGCCACATAAGGTGGTATTTACAGGTCTGGGAACTGGGACACACACATATTTCTGGAGGCCACCATTCAGCCCACTATGGATGCGACAAGAAGTAACTAGTTAGCATGTATCTCACTACTGTGAGACACCCACAGTGTTGCATAATTGCTGCACACAGGGACACAGGCTAAGTGTTGCCAGTTTCCAATTTTTTTAAAAAAAGCTAGAAACTTGAATTTGAATTTTGTGTTTGTGAATAAAATACCCTGATATTTTATATTGGATCATTGGAGGAAAAATGTCTACTACTTGTATAAAGTAAAAATCCAGGTATGGGCCACATTCACTTCTAGGGCTACCAGTATGCAATCTCAGAAAAACAATAACATTTCCTTTATGAGAGCACTTTGTACCCATTAACTCAACAGATGTTATTTAGCATCTAATAGGATGATATATTTTTTATTTTTTGGTTTTATAATATATTTATTGATTTCAGAGAGGAAGAGAGAGAGAGAGAGAGAGAGAGAGAGAGAGAGATCAATGATGAGAGAGAATCATTGATTGGTTGCCTCCTGCATGCCCCACACTGGGGATCAAGTCCACAACCTGTTCCCTGACTGGGAATCGAACCGTGACCTCCTGGTTCATATATTGACACTCAAGCACTGAGCCATGCCAACCAGGCTAGAATAATATTTATTTTAAATTAGCCAGTAATATCTTGCTTCTTTGAGAAAATAACTCCCAAAATGGAACTCGCCTACTTTTAAGGGAAAACAAAGCAAAGCACACAAAGCATTAGCTCCATGTTTTCTTTCTGGAGATGTTACTTATGAGTCTGTGTCCTTCACTGAGATCAACAGGGCTTCATGATCCCGGGAGAAAGTTGAGATTTAAATTCAAAATCTTAATTCTGGTGTGATCCTTGAGTACCTTGGAGGAAATGGTGCCCCTAGGTGACCTAATATCTTAACATTTCATCTTGGCTGTCTGGACTGTGATTTGTTACAGATGACGATGACAAAGCCATTCACATTTCATATAGCACCTCATCCATATTGAGTCAGCCTCACTGAATTAGGCCACCGTGTTCAGAATGCCAAGCCCTTCAATTCATTCATCATTGGCTACTTAACTGTGGATTTCTCTAATATGCAGGACAAAGTTCTCACAGTACCCATTCTGCCCTCAGTAGCTGTGACACCTTGCCTACGTTAATTAGCCTCTGTATTCTCATTTAGTAGAGTTGATCTTAAAAGTTCTCCTTACAGGAAAAAAATTGTGTAAGGTAATCAATGTTAACTAAACTTATTATGGTCATCATTTCACAATGTATACAAGTATTATGTTATGTTGTACAACTTAAACTTACACAATGTTATATATCAACTATCCTATCTAATAAAAGACAAAAAGGGTAATTGACCATACCTTTGCTACACTTCCCATTGGCTAATCAGGGATATATGCAAATTAACTGCCAACAAAGATGGTGGTTAATTTGTATACATAGGTGCCAAGCGATGGAGTGAAGCTGGCTGGCCCCGGGCAGGAGCAGCGAGCGAAGCACATGCCGCTGCCTCCGCCATGCCCCCGGGGCCCTTAGCTAACCCCACCCCCCTGCCCCCAGCCCTCTGCCACGCCCTTGGGCCCACAGCATGTGGCGAGCCTGGGGGGCTAAGCTAAAACTTAGCGCATACTCCCTGGTGGCCCTGAAGCAGGGCATCCTGGAAGCCTCCTAACAGGAAGGCGGCGGGGAAAGCCGAGTGGGGCAGGGGCTGCAGGGAGACATGGAGGGGCAAGGTGGCCGGAGCCAAGTTCCCAGGGGTCTGAGGAGAGTGCTTGACAGGAGCCCAGAATGCAAAGAAGGAAGAGGAAGCAGCCACGGGGAGCTCTTCCAATCCCCCTGCACAGACACCCTACCCCAGCCCCCGCACTCCCAGGGGGACAGGGAGGCTGACCAGGTAGGGAGAAGACCCAACCTTGGGGGTAGCTGTAGCCTGTATCTCCGACTCTCAATCTCTTCCCCTCCCACCCCTGCCAGGGGCGCCCACAACAATAGCATGCCTGCGACAACCTGTCAGCGTCCCCGAGGCACCTCCACTGGGGCCAGGCATGCCTCTCCTCCCTACAACTCCAGACCCGGGTGGAGGCAGGCCTAAGTGGCCCCTCAGGGTCAGACACATGCCTCCCAACACCCCCTCCCCGACAGCAGTGGTGCCGTCTCCACAGCAGAAGTGCACTGAACCTTGCCAGGGGTGTGGCTAAACCTGTCCTCCTAGCCTGCCTGGCCTGGCCCCTGCCCTGCTCCAGAATATTGGAGCCCCGCCCTGAGCACATACAGCTGTGAAAAGGCCATGTACAACTTAAAGAATGGTGCCAAGTGGGGAGGTTTGACAGTTACTTCCCCTTCAACCTTGCCATCCCCCTAGCGCCCCCAGTGAATTCTTTAATTCTTTGCATTTCTTATGGTTCAAAAAGGCCTCATCTACAGCGTATCCTATATAATGAAAGGCTAATATGTAAATGACCGAATGGTGGAATGACCAGTTACTATGCTGTGCGCTGACCACCAGGGGGCAGACACTCAATGCAGAAGCTGCCCTCTGCTGGTCAGTGTGCTCCCACTGGGGGAGAGCAGCTAAGCCAGAAGCCAGGCTCACAGCTGGCGAGCACAGCAGCAGTGGTCAGAGCCTCTCCCACCTCCGTGGCAATGCTAAGGATGTCTGACTGACGGCTTAAGCCCACTAAGCCATCAGTTGGACATCCCCCTGGGGCTCCCAGACTGTGAGAGGGCACAGGCCACACAGAGGGACCCCCCATGTGAATGAATTTCATGCAATGGGCCTCTAGTATCTCAATAAAACAAGGGGAAAGAATAGAAATAGTAAGAATATCTTCCTCCATAACGTTGCTCTGAGAATTAAAGGGGTTAATGAATGTGAAGTGTTTCAAGGAATGCCTGGCACATAGTGAGAACTTAATAAGCATTAGCCATGACTCTTATTTTAATCAGCATTATCTTAATTACTAGAGGCCTGGTGCACAAAAATTTTTGCACTCAGGAGGGTCCCTCAGCCTGGCCTGTGCCATCTCCCAGTCTGGGACCCCTCGGGGGATGACCACCTGCTGGTTTAGGCCTGCTCCCTGGGGAATTAGGCCTAAGCTGGCAGTCAGACATCACTCTGGCAGCCCGGGAGCCCTTGGGGGATGTCCAGTTGCCAGCAGGCAGCAGGCCTAAGATAGGGTCAGTTTGCATATTACCCTTTTATTATATAGGATGGAAGCCTGGTGCACAGGTGGGGGCCAGCTGGTTTGCCCTGAAGGGTGTCCCGGATCAGGGTGGGGGTCCCACTGGGCTGCCTGGCCAGCCTGGGTGAGGGGCTGATGGCTGTTTTCAGGCTGGCCACACCCCCTTTAGGGTGGGGGGGTCCCCACTTGGTTGCCTGACCAGTCTGGGTAAGGGCCTGAGGGCCATTTTCAGGCTGGCCAAGCCCACCAGCGACGGAAGCTCCCAGCCTCTCCTTTTTTTTTTATTCTGGGATTTATTTACCTTCTATAATTGAAACTTCGTTGGCTTCAATGTTGCTCAGAGCCAGCTCCTGCTCACTCCAGCTTCATTGCCACGCCCGGCTGAAAGCAGGTATTTGGGGTTTATTTTCCTTCTACAGTTGAAACTTTGTTGCCTTCAGTGGAGCTCAGAGTCAGCCGGGAAGCTTGGCTTCCTCCTTCATTGGTGCAACAAAACTTGGCTTCCTCCTTCATTGGTGCTCGCTTCAGCTCCGTGGCTGCCGGCCACCAGCTTGGTTGGGTTAATTTGCATATAGTCACTCTGATTGGTGGGTTGGCTTGGCTTAAGGTGTGGAGAAGGTATGGTCAATTTGCATGTTTGTCTTTTATTAGTGTAGATTCCCAAGTATTAGTAAGTACTCTATTAGTCAACATCCTTTCCCTGTGGCAGCACTTTTCGAAATATAATGTGTGTTTGCTTAACCTGGGGATCACATTAAAATGCAGATTCGGACTCAGTAGGTCCCAGTGAGTCCTAATTCTTTTAACAGGGTCCCATGTGAGGCTGAGGCTGCCTGTCTGAAAGTCGCACTTGGGACAGCCTATAAAACTGGCTGCACGTTATAACCATCTGAGAAAGCTTTCCAGGAAGCACCAATGCATAGCCCTCTCCCCACCCACTGACCATTTAAATCAAAATCACTGGTGGTGGGAACCCAAATGTCTTAGCTCAGACTGATGTAACAAACTATGGGGTGACTAATAAACAACAGTAATTTATGTCTTCAATTCTAGAAGCTGGAAGTCCAAGAACAGGGTGCCAGTATGTTTGGGTTCTGGTGCGGGTCTGCTACTTGGTTGCAGACTGATGACTTATATCCTTAGATAGGGAATAAGAGTGAGTTAGCTCTCTAGCTTTATCTTATAAGGCAGCCGTGGGCAAACTACAGCCCGCGGGCCAGATCTGGCCCGTTTGAAATGAATAAATCTATGGAAAAAAAGACCGTACCCTTTTATGTAATGATGTTTACTTTGAATTTATATTAGTTCACACAAAAACTCCATCCATGCTTTTGTTCCGGCCCTCTGGTCCAGTTTAAGAACCCATTGTGGCCCTCGAGTCAAAAAGTTAGCCCACCCCTGTTATAAGGGCACTAATCTCATTAATAAGGGTTCCATCCTCATGGCCTAACTATCTCCCAAATTCCCCACCTCCAAATATCATCATATTGGGATGAGGGTTTTACATACGAATTTGGGGAGGGATATGAACACTTAGTTTATAATACCAAGGATATCTACATGCAGCCAGATTTAAGAACCACTTTCTTTCTATATAAAAATGTTCACTTTCTCCCAAATATTGGGGTAAAAAGAAACACCAGGCCTCTATATTATGAATTAATCCTCACCCCACCTGGAAGAAGCTAGCAGCATCAGCAATAACACATCTGAAATGGTGCCTGCTACTAGACTTGCAAGCATCTTATTGGAAACTGGATATTTTAGTATTTCCCAACCTGGTGCTGTTAACAAGAATCCTCCCTTGTTTGTGTTTGTAATCAGCTTGATGAGCAGTTTCTGTGTTGATCTTCCCAAACTGTGCTGGCCAGTTTCCAAATTGCATGCATAAATTACACACTGCCCTCTCTTCAAGCTGCTCACCACCCTTTAGAATATCAGAAAGGATTTCCTTTGAATGTGCAAATCTGTTGAAGTAGATCACTGCGACTGATATGTTGTAGGGGGTTGCTCCGATGCAACACCACAATGTGTCACAATATTATGACACTGTGATGACATCCTTGAACATCAAGGAGTAATATGTTGACCAATATTCAAATATAAGTCTTTTTTAGGTTAGAGACTCCTTTATATAGGGTGTTTCCTTGAGTTATTTATAGGTCTTGAGCCTCTAAAGTACCAACCTAAGCACTCTATTCTAAGAACCAAGGGATAACATATGTCTCAGCTCTACTGGGGTTTAATATTGAAAAGAATGCATGAATGTGCTAGCAATTTCTTAGCAAAAGATTAAGTAAAATAATATTTCAAGAACATGGAAATTTCCATAGGGTCAACTCCTCTGTGTAAAAGACACCCTGGGTATTACTGAAGTTCCGTGGACCTGGACCTAGAGGACCAATTCTAACCTTTCATTTCTGTGTGCACCGATGGCAATGTTTCAATGGGTCTCTTTTTAGACTGAGATCTTTCTGTAGTCTCAGCTCAGGAACACTGTTGTAGAAATCACCTTAGACTTGACATTTGTAGCAGGTTAG
This sequence comes from Myotis davidii, assembly GCF_000327345.1. Taxonomy (NCBI): domain Eukaryota; kingdom Metazoa; phylum Chordata; class Mammalia; order Chiroptera; family Vespertilionidae; genus Myotis; species Myotis davidii. The sequence continues at coordinate 13,705,135 of NW_006292696.1, forward strand.
AGATGTGTGAGGGGAAAATAGAGAAGCAAATAATGATACCTGTTTAAGTTTCTAGGGACAATTTTCAGTAGTTATGTGACTAGGTTGACACTAATAGGAGAGTGCAATTTGTATTTTTTGATTACTATTATTATCATTATTATATGCTTCAAGGCATGTCTATTTATTATCTCCTAGTTACCAGGGAATGAAATTGGGAGTGAATGTGTCTTTCTACATATTCAGAGATCAATTTATTCATAAATGGCCAACCCGCTTAACAAAGGAAGAAAGATCTGACCTATGAAGGAAGAAATGTACTCGTGACCTTAAAAATAAGAAGAAAACATAAATAGTATTCAATACTTGAACAGAAGCTTCTTGGCCTTAATGCACAACAACAACAAAAAGGCTTCTATTTGCAGAAATCCAAAGTTTTAAAAATTTCTAAATAGATATTTAAAAATTTCTGTATTGATAGGTGCATAGGTAAATTTGGAACAATGGGATAACAGGGTGTGAATGCCTACCACTCATCTCTGAAAAACTATTCAGGGTGTGAGTGCCTACCATCATCTACCAACCTAAAAACTATGTACTGCTCCCTGTGTATGTAAGAAAAAATACACAAACATACACACACACACACACACGCAAACACATGCACACACATGCACACACATATGCACACAGACCTAGCAAAGAAGGATGGGCTGCTCAGTAACAGCTTCCTAACAGTGGGACGTTCCTCGGCTTTAATTGCAACAAGGCAAGAAGCGGTGTATTTTGAAATGTTCTATAACAAGCCCATATTACTCCTTATATAATCAGAAACAACAGCTATTGAACACTTGGGAAGTGCAGATTGCGTGTTTTTTCTTTGGCCTGTTTACACTGTGTGATTGCTTCCTCTGTGATATTAGAAACCACAGTGACAGAGGTCACAGCATCACCAGGTAGCGTAGGTGAGTCCTCTGGGGACCTCCTTCCACCATGTTAAATGCTCATGTGTGGACTAGAAAAGAAAGGGATGGCTACTTTTCCAAATTGATTTTATTTATTTTATTTTATTTTTAAATATATTTTATTGGTTTTTTACAGAGAGGAAGGGAGAGAGATAGAGAGTTAGAAACATCAATGATGAGAGAAACATCGATCAGCTGCCTCCTGCACATCTCCTACTGGGGATGTGCCCGCAACCCAGGTACATGCTCTTGACCGGGATCGAACCTGGGACCTTTCAGTCCGCAGGCCGATGCTCTATCCACCGAGCCAAACCGGTTTCGGCCCAAATTGATTTTAATTAGAGTGCAATATTATAACTAGTTCATTATATACTTTATCACCAAACTATAGGGCAGTGATAGCGAACCAATGACACACGTGTCAGAGGTGACATGCAAACTCATTTTTTTGGTTGATTTTTCTTTATTAAATGGCATTTAAATATATAAAATAAATATCAAAAATATAAGTCTTTGTTTTACTATGGTTGCAAATATCAAACAATTTCTCTATGTGACACGGCACCAGAGTTAAGTTAGGGTTTTTCAAAATGCCAAGCTCAAAAGGTTCGCCATCACTGATATAGGGTGTCCCCAAAAATGTGTACACACAACTTTGAATCATCATAAAGGCAGTGTTTATTAAATTACATTTCATTTTCAAAACTGAGATATCAGCTCTTAAAGTGTATATACCTTTTGGGGGGACACCCTAAATTTATGATCCTTGACCTTGGCTGTGAGAACGGTCCTCTGCCCTAAGTGATTTAGAACATGTGTGATTTTTCCAGCACACTGCGATCAATCCACAGTAAGACCCAGAGAGAAAGTGAGACGATGAGAAACTTCTAGAGCAGTGGTTCTCAACCTTCCTAATGCCGCGACCCTTTAATACAGTTACTCATGTTGTGGTGACCCCCAACCGTAAAATTATTTTCATTGCTACTTCATAACAGTAATTTTGCTACTGTTATGAATTGTAATGTAAATATCTGATATGCAGGATGTATTTTAAGTGGTCACAACTCACAGGTTGAGAACCACTGTTCTAGAGCAATCTGCCATTACCAGGATATTCATTTTTCTAGGAATTCCTTTTTTATTACATTTTATTTCTATGACAGATTTAAAACTTTTTTGAAAATCATTGTTCCCTCAGATAATTTGAGAAACACTGATCTGCAAGAAATCAAATTAAAAATAAGGCATAAGATCCAGGCTGGCAGGGTTCACTGGTTGAGCATGGACCTATGGACCAGAAGGTCACGGTTTGATTCCCCATCAGGAAGGAGGCAACTGATGGATGATTCTCTCTCATCATTAATGTTTCTCTTGCTCCTTCTCCCTTCCTATCTGAAATCAATCATATATATAGAAACAATCTTTTAAAGCTTCTTTACTGATCTGTGGATAAAGATCAAATCCTTAAGATGATCCCAGGACCTCAGGCCACGCCCCCTGCCTCAGCACCTGGCTGGGGGACCTGAGGCTGCGACCCTGCCCAGCAAGGCTTGATGGGTGTGGCGATGGCTGGGCCTGGGTCTCGCCCAACGGTGGTGGGGCCAACCGGGTCTGGGTCTCATGCAATTTCACAGCATGTGAGTGGGCAGAGACTTGACTCTGGGTCCCGCAGCATGCCCCATACTTTGCCAGGAGGGAGATTTTCATATACATTTTACTAATTTTCTTTCATCTCTGACATGTCTTAAAAAGAAAGGGCAAATAGCAATATTAAAATATTTTAAACTTTACCAGAAGACAAGTGAGAATTGATTACTTCACACTTCATTTTATGAGACTAACATACTCCTATAGCAATAGCTGACAAAAAGATTAAAAGAAAACAAATGATTGACCAATATCCCTAATAAGGATAGGCACATCAATGTTCAACAAAATATTAACAAATCAAATATAGAAATAGATAAAAAGAATACTCTATCATAAAAAACCCTCTCACAGTCCAAGAGCCCTCAGGGGCAGGAGGTGACCTGGCAATCAGGGGAAGGCAACGATCCGTCACACCTCTGCTGCGGCACTGTCGGCGGTGCAAGCCTTGGCTGGCCCTGATTACTTGAGCCTCAGGCTGCCCTGAGTGGCTGGGCAGCTGCCATCCAAGG
>NW_006292696.1:13708267-13720801 GCF_000327345.1 Myotis davidii
ATCACACCTCTGCTGCTGCACTGCCGGCGGAGCAAGCCTTGGCCAGCCCTGATTACTTGAGCCTTGGGCTGCCCTGGGTGGCTGGGCAGCTGCCATCCAAGGCTTCCTGCACCTTGGGCGTTGGCTAGTCAGCCACGACCCGAGATTTGCCTGCACCTCAGGCCGGCCCTGGGCAGCTGGGGAGCTGAGGGGACTGGGGGTCTCCAGAGGCAGTCACATGGAGTGGGCAAGCTTGGCCTTGCCGCAAGCCTGCTGCCCCGGCGGGGCTGAGGGGACTGGGCACTGCCATCTTGTGGCTGTGGATGCCGCCATCTTTGAGGGCAGGGCAATCAATTAGTATATTCCCTCCTTATTGGCTGTGGGCGCCGCCATCTTTGAGACAGCTTGAGGGTCAATTAACATATTCTCTCTTTATTAGATAGGATATAACTTTTTTAAAAAAGATGCAAGAGGCGAAGGAATAAAACTGGGGACAGCTACTCAGGGGCCCACAAGGGACAGACATGTGTGTGCATGAGGGTAGGTGTGCGGACAACCCTGGCACCCCGGTGCCCTTGATTTATTTTGACTCTATGTCAGGACCTAAACTTAATAGTTACTTCCATTATGTCGTTTATTCCTCGCAGAACCCAGTGTGGTGGCTGCTTTATTTAGGCCCTTCTCTTTGCGCCCAAGGTGGATTTTCTCACCAAATGGCAGTTATCACAAGGGGGCCCTGATTTAAGGTTTTCCTCTCTGCACCGATACCTTGTTGCCTAAAGTGGGCTTGTGACCTGTGAGCAACGTTCCCCCCAAATCCTGTGCGCATGGAGCCACGGGTTGCCTTGCTCAAGAGCCCCCTTCCGGTGGTGTCCAGGGCTCTGCACTCTATTGAGGAAATTGACAAATTGATTGCCCTGTCTGCTGCCTTGCTTCTCAGCAGGGACGCGTGGCTTCTGCTTCTGCAAGGCGACTTCCATGTCTGTTTGCTGTTTCCCTCCAATGCGACACGCGGCACAAATAGAAGTAATATCATTTGAAGTAGTCCTGCTAGAAGCCCAGGAGCAATCTAACTGCATTAGATCCTCCTTCTGAGTGGAGATGGCTGAGGAGGGTGCATGGCTGGGCTGAGCTGCAGAGAAGAAAACACAGCGCAATACACAAGTCCAGGACTGCAAGGGGCACATGGAGTCTGAAGAGGCCTCACTTACTGCCTTCAAATAAGTGATACTGGAGATCACAGGATGTCTAATATTCTGTGTACAGACCTTGTGAAACTTTAGAAGTCACTGAAACAGAGGCTCCCCTTACTTTTGAGGGATTTCTAATGCTGTGTTTCCCCACTCCTGCTTCTTAGAGCTATGGATTTCGGCGACTCTATGTACTAGACTACCCTGTGTGTCTCTCTACTGGTGGTTTCAAAGCACGAGGCCAGAACTGCAGGCTTCCTTTGTGTTGTTTTCAAAGACTACAATATACAGGGTTGTGTTGTTGTTTTTCATCAGAAAATCAACTAAGGTGTAAAGCCATTGGGTTTCCTTCACTTTATTATAATAAATAATGGCCCAACAAGTTATTCAAAATGGGCATGAGAACCAGGCACTTATGCCTTTGCACTTACTTGAACTCCAGTAAACCTTTTTACCCAGCTCTTTGCCTTTACACAGCCTCCCTTATGCTGGGAGTCAGAGCTGGTTTCCTAGGTACGCTGGGAAACTGAGTACCTCTCTCCCAATGTCATTCTCTTATTCAGAATGTCTCTACTTAGAATTTTCTTTAGACAGCTAATCAGCTGCCCTGAGCGGTCTGTGGGGGTCTCATTCAATCTCATGCCACACCATAAAGGAGGACCCAATATTTCCTCCATTTGCAGGTGAGGAAAACAAATATTTTAAAAAGTTGGTAACTTGCCTCTGATCTGACAACCATGAAAGTTCTTTGTCTGTATAAAGACACTGAAGTTTTATTAGTTTAATAGGACTTATGAAAAGTTTAGTTACCACTAAGTGGAATGGAAGTATGTGTTATGTAAGAATACTCATGGGAGAACCAGATGTAGTCCTTCAGTGGATAGAGAGAGAAAAATAAAATAGGCATTCCAGGTGAGAGTGACGGTGTGAGCAAAGTTTGGAATATCCCTTGTGCATTTCTAAGAGCAAGAAAACCACTTGAATGAAATGTAAGACGAAGATAAAGCTACAATGTGAAGTAGGGGTAGATTAGAATTGCCTTTGAATCTGCAGATTTAGCAAATAAAAATTCAGAATATCCAGTTAAATTTTAATTTCACATAAACAGGCAATTTTTAGCATTTCTCTGGCAGCCCTATGTTACATGCCATTGGAAGGCAATTGGACTGGATTTTCAGTGAGAACCATTTCAAGGGTGTTTGAGCAATGAAGTGACATGATGAAACAAGATTTAGGTGGTTAATTTGGTGTGTAGGTTAGAGGAGGAGAGTCTGAGAAGAAAGGGTGGTCTAGGAATAAGACAGGTAAGAGCTGATGAGCTTTTCCCTTCTTCCTGCCTTCTCTCAAACCACGTTTCCACACGCCCCTGTCATTTCTATGCTCCCTTATTCCTTATGTCATATATACCTTTGCAGAGCACCTGATGCCATGAACAAGAATTCTTTGGCACTGTATTGCCAGTCACATAATGATTATCATCATTATGTTCCAATGTCACCTTTGTCAACATGTACTTAGCTATCATTTCAAATTATTGTTTCAGTAGTCAGAGTTGATTTAAACTAAGAAAATTAAAAGTTGTAAGGATAGGCTGATGACAGGTGAGGAAGAGTACAGTTATCTCTGAATGATGGTGATTTCTTCTTTTTGAAAAAAAGAAGGCAAAAAAAAAAAAAAGACCTATGAGAAGGACTTCTCTTTCTACCGCTGAGTTTGGACACATGTAAGTCTTTACTAGGGCTAGGACCTTTGTCCTCTTTCATCTTCCTGGGCATGTTGCAAAGATTAAAATCATAAGTCTTCTTTGGGTATGGGTGATACATCCCAGGTGGGTAGTATTAGCCTGGAATGTGTAAGGATGAAGATCACAAATGACATACAGACTTTACTGAGGAATGGGATACATTTGGACATCAGACAATTTATGCTGTAACAATCTCTTTGTTGTTCTTGGAAAAAAATTGGTGGTGGTAACAAAGCCATGGTATCTGAGCTATAAAACAAGCACTCGGGTGACCCTTTAGGATGAAGGGTACTTTTCAAATGCTGCAGAATGTAGGATCCTGTATGATAACAGACAGTTTCCCATTAGGAGGCAGTATGTGTAGTCCAAACCTATCAGTCTACTTCTCAGTTGCCTCATCAGCAAAATGGGACAATTGGACCTAATCTAGCTGATGGTAGAGAATTTATTTTTTCAAATTGCTTTCAGGTGAATATCCATGACTCTATGATGATCCGTTAAGACACCAAATACCATAGGTAAATGAAAACCAAATTTGAGAACACATGTATAGTTGGGGAGGTGATTTTAAATAATTGAGACACATTTATCCTCTATTTTTGAAATGGCATTCAGAATTCAGCTGGAATTACAAGTCACATCAAATACTTTGAACTTGATACAATTTAAATAGGCTCATTTGAGCAAGTACAGAACATCGTTCATTTCCCCGGTTCTGCCAGTCTGCTTGCCGACTGGTGATGTCTTGATTGGGTATGATTCCCCTTGACTCATTTCTCTGTTGTTGATAATTAAAAGTCGTCTGGTTTTATTCTCACTTAATGATAAGTGAAAGGGTAATGTCTGCCAGACTCTTTCCATTCGCTTGGTGTTTACAACAGTGCAGAGTCTTGAAATCACCATGAATTTTATACTGAGGATCCTGGTAACCGACTATCAATACAGAAGGTATATTGTTGTTTAGTATCTGGGAGCTGATAATCTCAAAGTCAATTAGAAAACAACCCTCATTGTAAATCGGTAAATTGGCATAAATGACCTTATCCTCTCATTGCAGAAGCCTCTGTAAGTAGGTAGAAGTCACCATCAATCAATTGCAGTTCCCACAAGTACATGTGCCTAACTTTTGGCTGGAAAAAAGAAATCATTTTGAAGAAACAGGAGACAAAATGATAGTTAGCCTCTCTGAAGTCTTGGTATGTTTTGTTCAGGTTCTTGGCGCTTTCCTTTCATTATGATTTTAATCATCTTGATCAGCATTATTATCATCAGAAAATGTCAGCCTAAGAAAATGACAATCTCATCGTCATTATTTTTCAATGTCACCTTTGTCAACTTGTGCTTAACTATCATTTCAAATTATTGTATCAATGCTATAATTAGATATAATTTGTGATATGACCAGCATTCACAGGTGAATGGTTTTTTGTGTGTTTTTTAAATACCACACCAACTAAAATAGTTTATTATTATAGGTCTTTTCTTTCAGAACCAAATGTGTTTCATGTGGGCTTGAGAAATATTCACTTGAGAAATATTCCAAATCAAAATGTTATATTTTATGAATATGACATGACAATATTTATGACTTGAATATTCCAGACTGTTTGGGGGGAGATTGAGAGGGGAGGAGGGTTGAAGCTCTGACACAAACCTATGTCCCATTCTTTAGAGCTTTTGGTTTTTACTAAGATCCATGCAGAGGATTTTTAAGATTGTCCTCATGCATGTAATTAATAAATTTCAACTGTGTCTCTTTTAATAGTCAAATTCCTTATTGAAATTGACTGTTCTATAATAATTTCTATTATTTCATTTGCATAGAATCATAGATTTAAGGTATTTGCCATTCTATTAACTTTTCTTTTCAACCGAGATAAGATTAAGGTGTAAGAGAGGAAGGAAAGTAATGTTTTGGAGAGAGGTTTTCTACCTTCCCTGATGGTAAGAAGTCTAGGTTCAACAGTGGGCCTGGGTGATCAAGCATAAAAAGAATTCATGAAATATGACATCTCTTCAACACTGAAGGAAAAAAATGCTTCACATGGGAGTTGTTGAGGCTTTGAGCTTCCATGCATGCAAAAACAGTGCCACTTAGGTGCCTTTGTTAAGGGACAGTAACTTTAAATGATACAACTTTTTGGGGGAAAAAGATTTTAAGTTGCAGCACTAGAGTAAATTTAGGCTCAAGTAAAAGAGAGCTAGGAATACAGAACTGAAAAGAAAATAATGATGCCACTGATATCTACATATTCAATCCATCACGAATGTGAGCCTCTCTGTTTTGGGCAATGTAGGAGGCCCTCAGCAAAGTCAGAGAATCATAAAATGCAGCCCTGACCTCCAGATGCTTAGAGAAAAGTGAAGGAGGGGTTGCAAACTGAGGTCCCCGGCTATATTCAGCCAGCCTTGTGTTTTTGTATGTCTGCAAACTAAGAATGGTTTTGACATTTTTGAATGTTGACAATTTAAAAAACGAACAAACAAAGAATGTTTCATGATATATAAAAATTAAATTTTAAATTAAAAATTCAAATTGTAGCATTCATTAAAAATGTTTTATTGGAACACAGGCATGGTTATTCATTTATGTACTGTCTGTGGATGCTTTTGCCTACAATGGCAAAGTGGAGTAGTTCCAACAGGGATGACATCTCTCAAGCCTAAAATATTTATTTTCTGCCCCTTTAGAGAAAAAAAATTGTCCACCCTGAATTGAAAGATGAATATTTTTTATGTATCAGATCAATTTGGGGAGTCAAGTAGGGCGACACCAGTTGCATAATTTGTTAGCAGTGTGACTCTGGGGAGGTCATTTAATATTTCTAAGCCTCAGTTTACAACATGGGAGTTATGTCTCTTCCTAGGCGTATGAAAGCTATGGACTTGAGGAATTAAATAGGGTTATTTAAAGAAAGTCCCTCACCTGGTACCCAACTCATGGTAGAATCTGTAAAAGTCATCCCCCTGACCCGCATCTGCTCGTAGATACAAAATGAAGTTAGGTTTCTGCATTGATTCTCTCTCACTCTCCTTAAATATTTCTTAAAAAGGCGAACAGACTGGAACAAGGAGCAGTACTGTCTCACTTCATAAATAAGGGGGCAGATACTGAACTAAAAAGGACCTCACCGGAGAGTTCCTGCTTCTAGTATCATGGTACTTTGTCCTCATTTTGTCCCCAGATGCCTTCAAGCATCAATTCCTTCTTCTAACAAAACCTAAAGGAAGTTAAGTAGCCAGGAAAATTTTATTGTTGATATGAGATCCAATGATATTGTTCTTATTTTTTACACATAAAAATCTGTGTTTATACCAAATTCCTATTTACAATTCATAGTTGTCGCATCTTGCATTTAAGCACACACATATTAAATTTATTGACCATATCCTGCAGAGTTAATGATGGATAACTCATTAAATGCCACCTATCTTTTATAAGTAAAATTTGTGTGGGTTTTTGGGGGGGTTTTTTTGTTGTTTTTTTTCAGAGAATGAGGTGTTTGAGGGCGAGGGGTTTTGGGTAAATGGAAAACTTTAAAAATCATTCTCTAAGCTTAAACATCTCTGTGTTTCACAACAGCAGGATTTTAAGCAACACACACACATAAACACGCAGACATACAAAGCCATCAAAGTCCACTGATATGAAATGTAAGATGGCTTTCTAGAATCAATAGATCTACACTGAAATGTGGCCATAATTCATATCATTTTATATGTTCTTGGGAAATAAGATGGCAAATGAAGAAAGGCATTTAAGGAGAGCTTTAAACTGAAGATAATAATGGACTTGATTTCTCTCCGAAGGTTAGGAGCAGCACTAATGTATTTTCACTAAAACAATACACATTGGGGAAATATTTTGACATTATCTTGATTTTAGGTGACAGAGAAGTCAGTAATTTGAGGGATGGGATTAGAGTCGCACGTAGCATATAATCACATGCTGTGAAATAGATAGGAATCGCTTTGGAGGCTGCTATTCTTGGGGAAGAACAGGAAAAGCTGGTGTTCTGGAAGAGCCCCTTTGGCTCACTGGTCACTCTGTGTACTCAGTGTGCCCACTCAGTCTGCAAGTGCTCCGGACCATGGGCAGGTTATTTTTAGGGACAGTGTCAGGGAGGGAGAGTGGCAGGGAAGGGTGTGGGTTGGGATAATATAACAACAGACAGAAGGATATGCTACCAATGCATGAGGTGGGCCAGAAGCCCTTGAACTCTCTCACCAGGATATGATTTCTACCATATTTTAAGAACTAAATCAAGAAGAAAGAAGTAAAGTGATTATAACTATAGAGAAAATTCATCCCAAAGGATGCTCTTCTTATGGAAGACATGTCCCCAATCAGGCAGGTGGATTGACACATTTTTTGAGATCCTCTCTGTATTTGAACTCTGTGGAGACGTATAAACACTGTCTGGCACCCAGGAGCTAAGAAGCCAAAACCCAGGTCTCAGTAGAACCATGCTGCCTCTGGAACCTATAGGGGAGTATCTTTCCTTGCCTCTTCTGAGGTTGTGGTTCACTGACAATTCTAGAAGCTGGTTAGCTTGCCATTGCCCCACTCCAATCCCCGCCTCTGTATTCTCGCTGTCTTCACATCATCTCATTTGGACACCAGTCTTATTGGGTTAAGAGTCCACCCTAATCTAGTATGCCTTGTCTTAAACCAATTACATCAATTACATCTGTGATGACCCTTTTTCCAAATGCAATCATAGTCTGAGATACTGGGATTAGGACTTCAACATAACCTTTCAGGGGACACAATTCAACCCCTAACAACAACCTAGGTTTCCATATGATGGTTAATCATATTTACGATATTTGGAATCAAGGAGTAACTCTATACTGGGAGGAGGGGTGGATCCCAGAGAGCTTAACTTACTTCCTATTTCACCACAGGGCTGCATGTACTTGACCTTCTAGTGTGAATAGATACATAAATGTTTTATGGTTTAGTGATCTTCTGGAGAGAGCGCCCAGGAGACAATGTCAGTGGAGAATGTGATACTTACATATGTTATGATGAAAAAGCCACAGAAGATGCTATCTTCCTGAGCTGTGTATTTTAAAGTATCCTATTACATAGCATGGAAATCAATGATACCATTTAGCATAATAATACTGGGACTCATTTAAAATATCATGTTCAAGTTTGAAAATATTGACATCTGCAATATGATATATATCATTTCCATTGCATAAGGGGATGGTTCTATATCATCTGCCCTGGAACTTATCAAGGCACTTTTATTCTATTATATCTTCTATGTAACGATACTCTGGGATTTAGAACACGTCAACTATCTGTCTATGTTTGTGTATTTTATCTAGCTATATCCACATACTCATTCTTTGTTTCTTTCATTTCACAAGTATGGACTGAGTACCTACTGAGGGAATAAGGAATCAGAAATAATAATAAAACAATTTGCTGACCTTACAAAGATGATATATAGAAGTAAAACATAAAATTTAAAAATAGTAATAAATATACAGCAAACATGCAATTTCAGGCAGTAAAATGTGCCAAGAAGTAATGTACATGTAAAGTATGTTCGTGTGTGGCAGGGGGGAGGGGAGGGAAGGCACAGGGGGAGAGGAGATAGAAGTAATATTTGTTCAAATAGCTCTAGACATCATGTGAATACACATTTTATGAAGTTTGTTTTTTGTTATAGTAGCATCGAAATATCTAGTCCACCATCACCAATAATAAAATAGTCATTGTACAATGCCCATTTTCAAATTATTGGAAGTATTTTCTAATTGAAGCTAATTGAATTCAATAGAGATCGTTGTGACTGTTGCTATGCTATGCAAAGGTCATGAATTTTGGATTCTGAGAAAGCCGGTTGGAACTAAGGCTAGGAGGTATAATTATTTACTCTCTCCGAGTTTAGTAAATGTCTTCATTAAATTAAGATAATAGTGCTTAATTCTTAGGTTGTCCTGAAGCTTACATGAGTTGACAGGCAGGACACTGCCAACCAGTATTTTGAGCAAATAAGTGCTTAATACATATTTTTTCTATAATTTTGTGGAAACAATTTGGTCCTCCTGATGTTTTTGTTTAAACGGCCACTTAAAAAATTGTCTTAAGGGAAGAGATCAGTCAAAGATCCTCTTCACTAACATGATATCACTACAGCATCTGTGCACAAGGCAGTCCAACATTGAGAGCATGGTCTTGCTGAATAAACCTACCCTCAGAAAGATTTTAGTGCTATTCGTCCCAGATAAAGAAAACAGCCATAGTTCATCTTACATCTCCAAATATGTATGACTTTTTGATGGTGCTTCATCAAATACAAATACAGTAAAAGGGCATTAATAAAACCACTTACAACGAACTCTGATTCACATTTTCACATAATATTTATAGTTTTCTATTTCATAGGCACATCCAAAGTTCGTGTGTCTTTAAAAAGTCCTCTTTGAATATCCTGCATTAGGGCTGCATTTTGTCTTCCCAATTTGGGCATAATAATCTTAATTATATCTTCTGTCCAGACTGCTGGACAAGGCTCACTTCCGCAGCCTCCATGAGTTCATTTTGGCCATGCTGAGAGACTGGACAGGTTAGACATGCAAACGATAGCAATAATATTGGTAAGAAACTAACGTGGTACTGTCACATAGGATACATCTCCAATAATAATTATTTGCAAATGATATCATTACTATAAAAAAGTTACTGGATACCTACCATATACCAGTTTATTCAGTGTTCAAAGCACTCCTATGAATTAGGACATATTATTAGCATTTTGAAGATGGGGAATATGAGATCCAAAGAAATTAGGTAACATCTAAATACATGGTCTATAATGTGGGGAAGCAGAGATCTGAACCCCAATATTCTTCCTCCCATGCTTGTATGCATCATCACCATGCTCTGCAGGTCACCTGTTGGAGAACTCATGAACTAAGTGAATTGTGCCACTTGCTGTAGAGCTTGACATGCAATATCCTCTATTTTTATTTTATTTTAATACCAGAAGTTACTACATGACTTTAAAAATATTTCTGTATGGAGTGGGTCCTTGTCTTCTGGAATTATCCCTCTAAATGCATAATCTGCCCAGGCACCTTATAATGTGAACTTTATTCTGCTGAGATTTCAATCCCTGACCCAAAAGGAAATTTTAATTCAAGAAATGGAGCCTCATGCTTCTGTTCACTCAGACCTCCCCAGATAACTAACGCTACGTCTTTGCTAACTGCTGAACTGAACATTTAAGTGACAGAAGGTTGCACAGAAGGTAAATATTCTTGGAGATGTTAGCCTGAACCAGGAAGGAGCGAGTAGGATCAATCATGAATGGGTGCTTATATTTGAGAGTCTCGTGATTTAGGTGTCCTGCAGAGCGATGTTGGCAGGGACTCCAGTTCCAAAAGGGAGGGGACACTCTTCAAGGCAGAAATGACAACTAGCCATCAAATACTCCATGGTCCCTTGGCTTTTTTCCACTCTCAAAGAAGGAACTAATCTCTCTGTCAACTCCAGTGTGCTAATTTACAGCTTACCTCCCTCAGGCCATATTTCTCTCCCCTTCCCCATAATTGACACCTCAATCACCAGGCTGGCCTCCCCTTGGGTAATCTGGGTATAGAGTCTCCACCTGTGTCACTTTCAAAGGGCCAGTCACAGTGGCTGCCCTTAATACAGCCTTAACCTGTCAGTCCAAAGCACGGAGTCATTCTAATGGGACTCAAACTTGGGGTCACTTATTTTGGTCGACTGGAGTCTACCTGGCCATGAATGCCAAATAGAGGTGTTTGCTCTTCAGGACCCATTAGGAACAGTGGCATAGGAAGGACAAAGAAGGGTTTTGATATAAATTCTTCTCAACCACATTTTGTTGTGGAGATCTGAACCCCAATATTCTTCCTCCGATGATACTTACCTTAGTTCTATTCCTTGTTATCATGTCAAAGAACAGAAACTATGTTGGCTATAAATAGAGAAACATGCAATAACTATTACAGCAGTCAGGGAATTTAGGGTTTATATACTTTAAACTTCTCTTTACTGATGTATAAACTGAGGCTTGAAGAGGTCATGATGGGCCTAGCCCAAGGTCATATGTCTAACTAATTGTAGTCTCTTAAGATAGTCTCTAAGACCCACAAATGGGGAAATATTCACTAAACTCTTTGTACTTTTAATTACTTAAGTATCCCTGTTTTTATCCTATTCCAACATATTCTTCAATCCTTCTAATTAAAGGAATGAAGGAAAAGGTGGGAACAAGGATAGGAGCAAGAATACATTGGAATATATTAAGATAATTCACATCAAATAAAAAACTTACATTAATGCACCAGGGCACTTTCCCAGAGCAAATCACAGAAGTTTCCCTTAAGTAATTACAACACAAGTTAAAGGAATAAGGACGTAGTTCATTCATTGATTCCTGATTTTTATGCCCAGACTTACCACTCCCTAGGATGAGAGGTCTGAGAGAATAGATACATTTGAAAAATGACTAGAATTATTGTGCCCAACTCAGGGATTCAGTGCGTGTTTGATACCATAAGGACTCTGAGATAATAAGAAGAAGGGGTTTTGGAAGGCAGACACAATTACTAGATTTGAATTTCAGAGAGGGAGAAAGGATTCTTTTGTGTTGACAGGTGTCTTTCTCATTCTTTTATTGCGATCATGATGATTTCACATCATGCCCTTGACTTAGCACAGCTCTCATGAGAAGGAATGTGCGTTGGGGTAAACCATCTAGCCCCCTTTTGGATTTTTTTCCAAATACGCATCTTAGCCTTTTTGAATTCACAGGGATGATTTTACTCATTTCCCCTGGTTGAGATGTTTATAGTGAAATCACCTGAGGACAGTATTCTATAACTTGGTATTTATTACTTGTCACAGAAGCCTACACACACACACACTCACACACTCACACATCCCTGTATTGTATTGTTTGGAAACCAGACCAATTTTGTTGCATTCTCCAAAGGTTGCCATCATATCATTAATCTCTCTCAGCCCTTCAGGATGGCCTTTTGCCATATTCTGTCAGAAAACAAGATATAGACCATTTGTTTTAAATACCTAAAAATAAAAATGCTGAATCAAATGGTTATACACACACTCTCTCACATACATACACAAGCTCTCTGCTGGGTTTTGCAATTGTTGGAAATTTCTGTGCATTGGGTGGGGGCAGCAATAAAATTTGCAGTTTCTTGAAATGTTTCATGACATTAGTTATAAAATGTTTTTGGCTATTAAAATAAGTGGTGCTAATGAATAATCCTGCAGAATTGTAGAGCAGCCTTTGAGTTACAAGAGTGGATTCTTAAGCCTTTGTAGTAGAATTCTCCTTTCCCCTTCTCTCTCCCCCCTCCATTCCTGCCTTCCTTTCTTCTTTCTAGAAAATATATATCACATCAGGAACTGTACGAGGGTCTGAGTAAGTAGTGGTATTTTATTCCAGCCAATCATAGGGTAATCTGATGGACTCGACCAAGAAATGAATAGCAATGTAGCTGTGAGGATAACATTCATCCAAATCTCTAAGCTTTGTTTTACTTCATGTAGGATATTTCCTGTATAAATCATATAAGAGATCAACCAAAGGACTTGTATACATG
>NW_006292696.1:13720832-13744113 GCF_000327345.1 Myotis davidii
CATATAAGCATCAGATCCAGTACACTTGAACATTACAAGGCTTATGTAAATATCAGTGTCCTAAAAATGAAGTGTATTGACTCCAAAATGAGCATAAAATTACAAAACCACAATTAATTAAGTCTAACTGAATGTCCACAAAGACTCAACCTAACATCACGTCAAGTGGAGAACTGCTACCCAAGTCAGCTTCTCTCAGTTATATATAAACTAGAGGCCCAGTGCATGAATTCATGCGCCAGTGGGGTCCCTTGGCCTGGCCTGTGGGATTGAGCCTAACCAGCTCTCCGACATCCCCCCAGGGGTCCTGGATTGCGATAGGGCGCAGGCCAGGCTGAGGGACCCCGCCAGTGCACAATCAAGGCCAGGGAGGGATGCAGGAGGTTGGGCAGCTGGGGAGGGATTACGGAAGGGCTCCAGAGCATGTCCGGCCCATCTCGCTCAGTCCCAATTGGCCAGACCCCAGCAGCAAGCTAACCTACCTGTCAGAGCTTCTGCCCCCTGGTGGTCAGTGAAGGTCATAGTGAGCAGTTGAGTGGCCTTAGCATATCATTAGCATATTATGCTTTGGTTGAACTGATGACTACTTATCATATTAGGCTTTTTATTATATAGGATTAAATATTTATAGAACTTTATCAGATTTATATATAGACCTAATATGGGGAGGGGTTTTTTTGGTTTATTTTGTGGGGGTTATTTTGCAAAGAAGCGCTGTAGGATCAATGAGGTCCTAAAGTTTCTTTTTCCAGATGACATTCATTTTCAGACAACTTCACAGTCATGCCAATTTAGATTTGTTGTATTTGTATGATATACGTACAAAAAGAATGCGTCCTCAGTTAGCAGTATTGCGGTTGGGGTTCTCTTACCAAACACAGGAAGTTTGTGATGTGTTAGCTGTTTTTGCAGGCTGAATGCCTTTCCTCCTGCTTTCTCCCTCACCTGAAAAGTTGCTGTGAGCTGGCTTTTGTTCCTTTACATCTCGTTGCATTCACAGACCCCTCCTTCCAAACTATTGCCAGGTGTTCGCATCTTCCCTGAGTAATTTCAGGCCTTTTCCTTTGCATGAAAATGGCTCACTTGGAAGGTTGTGAAAGGCGTCTCCAGGAGGAATTGAGAGGAGCCTGTGTTGCGATGTGGTCGGAAGGCTTGCCAGAAACCGCCCGTTGCAGGCTGATGATGCAAAGCTAGACATCTGTTAAATTAACATCTACCTAACGTGTTGCCTTCAGTCAAATGCATTTTTTTTTTTAAAAAAATAAACCTCTCCCATTCTCTCCCACTTTCTTTTTTTTTCTTCCACTGTCAAAACAATCTGTCACAAGATATTTAATTCCTGTGTAATGGGTTACTTAAAGACACCAGCATATGGCACAGTGGAAGCGCCTAGCTACATGCTACAGGCAGTGGTATAGACGGCTGCTTGGCTTTTCTCCTGAGACATACTGTGCCCAGCAGAGATGCTAGTGTGGCATGGGATTCCCTGGGCTTCCATTCACATTCTTGCCAGGATCTCTCACAACCCTTCCCTTTTAGGATCAAAATATTAGCAGGAGTATTCTTTTTTTTTTTTTTCTTGTTCCACCAAGGAGTCAGAGATTGCTTTCTATTTCAGTTAAGTGGTGGTCCATTTATGGCTCTAAAGGTGTCCGTGGGGGAGAGAGTCACCTCATTATGCACAAAGCTGCGCACACCCCTGCTTGTGGCCAAGCACTCATTAATAGCAATGGGCTGGGCTGCAGCCAGCAGTTTGCTCTAGACGGGCTGAGCTCTGACACAGTGACAACACTCCAGACACCTCAAGGAACCAGTGTGTCCCTGGCGGTCTGGGAGATTTTTACACAGCACATAACCTCCTGGTACGGGGAGCTGCCCTGTTGTTGGGAAACAAGATTTGAAAGTCACTGTCACCACAGAGAACAAGACTAAGCGTGATCAGGGTGGCCTATGGAAACCTTCCAGGCACCCCTGAAGTTCAGGGTAACGTTGTGTGGGTTCCTCCTGCTAAAGTGATGCCTGCGAAGTGGGACGTGCTTGTTCATTCAGCAAGTGGTGCTTCCGAGGAGTCAGGCCTTCTCCCAGGCCCTGGGAGTGAGGCAGAGAGCAAGGAATGCCTGATGTTTGCTCTCCGTGTGCTCGCATTGCCCTGAGAAGAGCCTAGCAAATGCATAAGCAATAAGCAATCTCTAAGCAAAACATAAGGTTAGGGAAGATTTTATCTACCTCTTAACAAAAAACAAACATCTGTATAAATACATATCATTTATAGGAAACCAATGAATCCATAAGCAGAATATAAGTTTCCATATGATTTTGCTGGCTATGGCCATTAAATGTCTCAGTGTAGAGATATCTATATAAACAGTGTCTAAATGAACACATAAAATATAAGTTCTGAGATTATTTTATCTATCTATCTCTCTATCTATCTATCTATCTATCTATCTATCATCTTACCAAGGGCCAGGTATCAGTTTTGTGTAAGTTAAATGGTTGTACAAACCTACCCTACTGTGTACCTCCTATGAGGAAAGAAATGTTAATTTTCATAAAATTTTAAAGGTCCCTAGCTTGTCTTCTATTGGGACTGCTATTAGCAACCTCTGCGAGGGGTGGGGGTGGGGAGTGATCTGGTGTGAAAAGGGCTCCCAACTAGGGACTGAACTCTAGGCCCATGGTGCGGGGCCAGGAGGATGGAGACATTCCTTCTAGCAAGGTGCAGAAGGAGCCAGCTCCCTGGTGACTGCTCTCTGATTGCTCATTCACTGAACAGCTATGCTGGGGTTTTCTGGGGAGAGAACGCATGATACAATACCTGCAATAAATCACTTTAGTCTATTACTTATTAATCGAAATTCTCAAGTGCCCTAGAAAGTAACTCTAGGCCATTGTCATTGCAAAGCGATCACAAATGAAAATGCTAGGCAAAACCTTTTGTCCACTTGTACCAAATAGCTTGGGATCACTGTGTTTAATAAACAGAACTCAATAAAGTTCTAAAGTTCAAATAGGAACTTACACACTGAGGTATACATTAGGCAGAGTTGAGAGGATACTGTGTTTCTTTTTACTTCATCAGGAATTTTCAGTTGTCACATTTAGCATTATTTTTGAGAATTACAGTTCTCACATGATTTTTATTTTGATTCTCTAGAGCCTGTAATATCAGTCTCCAAGTTTTGAAGCACTCGTTAGGGAGCTGTCACATTTAGCTAAAGCCAAATGCCACTGAGATTATTAAAAGCCAAAGATGGGCCACATTAGCATTGTGCATTGTATGGAGCCCATTTTAGGCTTGTAATGCCTACATTGTCATTGGAGGAATGTGCTGCTTTGAGTATACAAAATGACCCGCATGTCCCATAAGTGATTGTTATATGGAAAACTAAGCATTCTTCGCTTGCTATCTTTAGGGAGATCAAAAAAAAAGATAGATAAATAACATTCTTTTTTTAAAAAAGAAAGATATATTTTATTGTTTTTTTACAAAGAGGAAGGGAGAGGGATACAGAGTTAGAAACATTGATGAGAGAGAAACATTGATCAGCTGCTTCTTGCACACCCCCTACTGGGGATGTGCCCACAACCAAGGTACATGCCCTTGACCAGAATCGAACCTGGGACCCTTGAGTCTGCAGGCTGACGCTCTATCCACTGAGCCAAACCAGTTAGGGCGATAAATCACATTCTTAAACATCCTAATAACATAGCCCCTGCTGGTGTCATGATATTTATTCATTTGACAAATACTTAGTAGACACCTACAAAGTACCAAGCACTATGATGGGTGCTGGTGCACAACAGTAAGTTAGTATGATTGAATGACTGAGAAATGGTTCCTGCTCCCTGGAGCAGAATTACAGTCCAGCAAAGAAACAAAACTGCAATCAAATAAGCAACAAATAAAAATAACCACAAACTGAGCAACAATACTTTGAAAGACAGAACCATGGTTTTAGAGAATACATATCAAAGGAAGTTGACCAAACTCAATGGGATTTCTCTCAGGAAGTGAGTCATGAGCTGAAAACTGAAGGATGGGAGAGCAGGAAAGACTGTTTCAGCCTCACAAAACAGCATGAGCACTGGCCTGGGTGGCAGGGAGCACAGGGGCACCAGGAGCTGACCGTGGGCTGGTGTGGCAGGAAAGCAGCGGGTAGGAGAGCGTGGGATGCACTGGGCTGGAGGGAAATGCAGGAACCAACACTGGAGCTGGGCAATGAGAGAAGGAGATGTGAACTGGGAGGTCTGTGTTCATGAGAACTAGAGTGGTGGATAATGCAACCTTTAAGAAATGTTAAAGGAATCACGGGCATCATATGTGATAAAGGAAAGATTGGGGGCGGGGCGGAATAGGCTTTCAGGATCAGCGTGCGTTCTGCACAGCTGAACAGTGCCTGGCTAATTTCCCTTTCTAATGAGACCAGCACAAAAATCCATCCATTTAGGCTATTCAGCTTTTAGGTAAATGTACCAAGCTGTTGGGGTAGCAGGGAAAGCGGGGTTGACATTGATGGATGGAGTTAAATACCAGAGTTCCCCCCTTCACACAGACTTTTCTAAAGCACTATTGTGACAGAAAGGCCTGGAAGATTCCAGGTGGGCAGGGCAGGCTGGATGGAGTCCAAGTGTCTCCCTCAGAGGGGGAGGGAGGGGGCTGGAAGGGTCTCCTGTCCTAACGGAGGGATCCTCTTTAGATCTGGCAACAGCACAGCCCATGAGGCAATGAGTTCCTCTAACAGGGCTTAATTCTCTCTCGTTGAAGCATTCCTGGGCGTCACTCAGTGGGACAGACGGGCTTTCCTGGACACAATTTCACATTTTGTCCCAAATTATCACCAGATAAATATCCATTTCCTCACTTACTCTGTAGTACTGCCCTTCAACTTTTTGGACAATAAATTATTTATCTTGATTCTAAAACGGGAATGATGTTGCTCCAAACCTGCCTTGGAAATGGTTAAATTAAAGCAAGGAAGGCTACCATTCCTTGACTCAAAAGATAGATAGAATATTCTACATAGAAAAGGTCTTAACCGAGCCAAACTCCTTGGAAAAACTTAAGCATATGTGTTTGTAAAGGTGGTGATGCTTATTTTCCAGTAGGTTTCTGACTGTTGTTCCGATCAGATGCCTGGATTCCATGACCTCACTCTACAGTTTTCGTTATTTAAATGAGTTCAGGGCAAAGGACATTGTAGGGTGTAGCACTGATAGGTACATTGTAGGGTGTAGCACTGATAGGTACAACCACAGAGTGGTTGTAGCACTGATAGGTACATTCAGAGCTGTGTATAAAGTACTTAGAATGATCACGATTCCAAGTAATGTTTGTGGTTAACTAATTCTCCTAACAACCTGAGGGCATATATACTATTTGTTTGTGGGATTTGTTTTTGTTTCATTTACATTTTGAAGGTAAGAAAACTGAGGCCCCTAAATATAATTTGCCCAAGGTCACTAAGCTGATAAGCTGAGGGGCTAGGATCCAGATCCGGGCAGTCTGGTTCCAGAGCTTGTATTCTTGACCACTGTGTATCACCAAGGAAATGGATTTGGCTGAATGGGTGGCAGAGATAACAAACCCAAGAGCAGTTGTTTATTTTCAAAGGAACTTCTATCTTTCTTTGTTCCTCCCCCTCCTCCTCCTCACCTGCTCCAACTGTTCAGAGAAGACAGATGGTTAGGGGGGAGTGTGAGCAGCAAAGCAAAGAAAATCCTTATAAATTAATTTTTTAAATGTGAAGATAAAAATGCCAATTTCCCATTGCCCACCTTTCTGGAAACTGGTAGGTAGCCATTGCCTTCAACACTTTGCTTTCTTCCTCCGCCCGTCGATGTTTGACGTCTCCAGTGGCACTTGGAAAGGGTCCCATAGCTGTCTCTCCTTTGGGCTTCGCATAATTAGGGTCTGGCCTGGCAATCAAATATGCGAACAGCTCTCTGGAAGATCCCAACAGTTCAGGCCTCCAAAAGAGTTCTGACAATTGAATTTTTTAATAAAATAGTAACCAACAACACCTTTGTGTTTAAAATTTGAAGCACAGGATGGTCCCTGAATATTATCCTCCTTTTGTCTTTTGGCCTATTTACATATTTTTAAATTCAGTCAATTTAATTCAGACTCAGTTGGGCATCCTGGCATTTATCAAATCTTGGAAAGGCATCTTACTCATAAATTACTGTCTTCTTTTCCCTGACTTGCTTTTTGGACAACATATGGAGTCATTTTCCACTTCATTCTTGGAGATTCAGCCTTCCATCCATAGGGTGATTGCTGGAATGGAGGTAGCCAGCTATGTCACCTCTAGGGAGAGAGGGGAAGAACATTTAGGTCAGTTGGCATGTTCTTTCCCAACATCTCCTTGAGACAATTCCTTCGTTTTGCTATGAAGAGGAATAAATCCCTCCTTGACATGTTGGGTTTCAGTAACTCCTTAAATCAGCAAACACAGCCAGTTCCAATCCGACTGTTGTCCGTAGCAGCTAAATTGCAGGCCCGCTGGAGTGCACACAGACACAGCACCTCTGAATAGGAGCGTGGACTAGCCTTTTCAAACCCCTGAAGGGGAAAAGGAAATTTCAAGGGCATGTTTGCAAACAGAAGACAGAGCAGAAAGGAATCTTGCTTTTTGCATTTCAATCTGCAGAATTAGTTCTGAAATCCTATGTTTGGGGAACCCCTAATGGCAAAACTTACACAAGCAGAAGGAAAATAAGATGCTCTTATTACATTTTCTCTGAGCGTGTTTGAAATTTTCCCTTTCTCCTGTCTCCATGTCTCAGACGTCAAGTCATTTTGCCTCTCTCATCTGTTTCCAACTCAGCTGAGTTATAACCAATCAGATATGAGGAAAATTAGATTTTAATGGAATATTTGATTTTCATTGCTTAATTGATTTAATTGCAAGTTTCTATAGAAATGCAAAGATTTTCAGTCAAATGTAGAAAAGCTCCCAGAAGGACAGTCAAGAGTGTTAGCTGGTTTTCAAGCTGCCACAGTAGGCCAATAGGCCTTTCTGTGTTCTCTTAGTCCAACCTTGACAAATGGATTCTGGCCTGTGTCAATGCCTATACTGTAGCCTGGCTGCCCAGGGGAAGTGCAGCATGCTCTTCCATTTCTTGCTTATCCTCCCTATTTTGGGCCTATTAACCACAGCCAGATCATCCAAATACTCATCCATAGTACTGGAGCAACATTGTCTCTTTTGACACTTCCTAAGAACCCTTAACCTCTCATAATGCCAATTCTAGCACAATGCATCTGTCTTTATTAGGCTGAGTTTTGTTTTGTTTTGTTTTTTACTCTTGATTAGTTTAAGGAAAGTTAAGGCTTTTATAATCATTTTGAGAAGAGAGAGTGTGTATGTACACAAACCACTGTGATGTGCATATTTAATTGATCTGTATTTTAATTTCTATCAGGTACCTTATACACTTGTCAGTCTCTTCACTGGGAATGTAATTTTTCATATGGAAATCTTAGCCTATTGTGTGTTGTCTAATTTCTTCATCACCATCATTATAATGACTTTCATCATGATGCCTGTATTTGTGGAGACTTCTTCCCCTCCAAAGGTAGGAAAGCCACAGATCTAAGAACACAGACTTCTGAGGCAGATAACTGTGTTAGAATCCAGGCTCTGCCACTCACTAATGGTGGAATATCAGGCCAGTTCCTTTTTCTCTCTGACATTTATATTCTTTGTCTGTAAAATGGGAGTGATAATGGGACCTAACTCACAAGGTGATGTGTGGATTCGATGAGGCAAAAGATTTAAAGTGCTTGGAAACGTGCCAAGCATATAGTAAGCGCTTAATTAGTGCTACAAATATTTCTGAGGTTGTAGTCTATGCCAGGTAATAGGCCAATGTGTTTACATGGTGTGTTTACTGGTATTTAATCCAGTCATACTCTGGGGAGGTGGGGGAGGATTTGACCCCTAGAGCACATTAGGCAATGTCTAGAGACATTTTGGTTGCCAAGGCTTGGTGAGGGGGAGCTACTGGCATCTAGTGGGCAGAGGCCAGGGATGCTGCTAAACATCCTATGATGAGAGGACAGTAGCCCACAGCAAAGAGGAATCTGCACAAGCTGTTAATAGAACTGAGGTTGAAAATCCCTGATTTAGCTCTAGCTGGTATGGCTCGGTTGGGCATTGTCCCATGCACTGAGAGGCCAGCAGTTCGATTCCTGGTCAGGCACATGCCTAGGCTGTGGACTTGATCCCCAGTAAGGGGCATTCTCTCTCTCTCTCTCTCTCTCTCCCTCTCTCTCTCTCTCTCTCTCTCCAATAAAAATGTATTTTACGTATTTTAAAAAGAAAAGATTATCGCTGATTTAGTCCACAAAATAAGGATTTTTAACATTATGGAAGAGAGAATCTGAAGCTTAGAGAAATGTAACTTCTCACACTGCAGACTCAGAGCATCTAACCACCCTTTTGGAGCAGAAGGGTTTATTTTGTTTTTAAAATGAATTTCTACAGGCCCTCTACAAACCCCTGCATCAGAAATTCTTGAGCACTTTGTGGAAGTGAGAGTTAGGGATGGGCTCAGGCCAGGCCAAGCAGACACTGTCCAGAGTACAGGCTCAGAGCTCAGAGTTCTGGGGGCTCCCTCGTGAGTTAGGTCTGCCTCCTCTCATGTTGCAGGATCAGGGGGAGGTCCAGGGGGTTAAGCCAGGTGGCTGGGATGGTGGTGGCCCAAAGCTTGGGCAGGCTTTGTCTGACAAAGTCCCAGAAATATACTTTCATATTTTAACAATTGATTGACTCATCCCTGAGAAGTACTTCAGACATATCACTTCACAGCTATCATTGCTTAAGTTGCAGCTATGTTAAAACTATGAAAAGTGATATTACCTACAGAAAAAAATATTGAGTAAATATCAGTACAGTCAGTAGTAGATACAGCAAGAAGCATAAAGGTGTGACACAAATGACTCATGAATGGGAAACACTTTGTCCCAGATGATCCTAGAGGACAAGTGACAGAGAATTCCTCTGTATGCCCTGGGGTCTGGCACATAGCAGGGGCTGAGGAAATGCATGCTTAATGAATGAAGTTAAGCTCTTGATCTTACTCACCAGGACAGTGCAGTGTGAATGGCAGGGGTACCTGTTACCCCAAATATACACGACCCCTTCCCATTTATATCTGAGTAGCACATTAGCAATAACTGGGTGGTTCCAACTCTCAGTCTCTCAGCCTTTGCTTTAACATGGTCCTTCACTCCAGTGAGTCATTCATCCAGTGTGTCTTCCTGCAGGAGAATTAGCTCAGTGTGCTCAGAGTCAAGTGGCTCAAAAATCATCCCCTTCATGATGACCTATGGTTAAACTCAGATGTCACCAATCTGTGATTGGCAGCTGTCCCTGGGGTCTAGGTAAAGAAGCCACACCCACTAATGGTCCTGAAACCATTTTCTTATTATGTTTATTACAGGATTTGATTCTGTCTCTCTGAATAGTTAAATAAATGGCAATCCAGTCTATAGTCATAACCATAATGTCAATTGTGACTTTTACTAGATTAAAAAATATTTTTGGTTTGACCTTCAACATTTATTTTTTTCTTTGTTATATAAGTTCTTGGCTACTTGTAGTTCAATAGTCATCTAAGATGTCTGGAAGGGGCATGAAACTATTTTTTATGTAGCCAACGGCATGGCATGTTGAAGAGATGGAAATATTATCTTCCAAAAGTACAAAATCAGTTATGATAGTGAAATTTATTTGCAGAAACAAGTTATGTTCCATGGGTAGGTGTTTTCATGCTTCAAATTAATATTTGTCCTTTAAGATAACAGATGTGTAGCTGTGTCTGCATATGTGGGCAGTCGACATGAGTAGGCACATGGTTGATGTTCCAAGTGAAGGCCTGAGAGACAAGTGTGGATTGCAAGACCAAGGCAATCCCACACCCTCCTCCTACCTATTCCACTCTGTGTTGATGATTTCCTGGCATCTCAGCTACACACTGTTGGGCCTCACTTCTCAAAGGCATTGGAGCTGCATTTCCTAGCACAATAGAGCCTCCCTGCTCAAAGGGTGGTCCTCAGACCAGCAGCATAGTCACCAGGGAGCAGGTTAGAAATACACAACCCTATGCCCAACCCACACCGACTGGATCCGAGCCTGCATTTTAGTAAAACCCAGTGATGCTATGCACACTGACGCCTGAGGACCACTCCTCTGAGCACTCAGATCTGATCTCCATAGTGGCTTTATCATTTTTTTCTTATGGATTTCAGTATTTATACTTTCTGTTTACATGATTCTTGAGGGCAAGCATTGTCTTTTTTTAAATAGATCTGTCTAGTTTGTAGATGAATTTCCTAAACATAGTGATACTTAGTCAACTTCTGAATTGAATCTAGATTCTCAGACTGTAACCAGGAGAGTAGGCAAGCCGGAAAGGGGCCAGGGGCTAATTCAGTGGAGTTCTGGATTTAAACATACTTCTCTGTTCCACAAATTATTTAACTCCTCTAAGCCTCAGTTTCCTTCACTTTAAAATACAGATCATAATAACTACCTCGGGTTTGTTTTAAGGTTCACATGAGATCAAACATATAAAGCAATTAGCATAGTGCTAATTGGTTCATGATGAGTTCTCAAAACACATTACCTACTATTACATTATCCTGTAAGCCAGTAAATTCCATGCATATCAGAATCCCTAAAGGAAGCTCCCCCCTACTGCGTTTTCAATTAACCTTGGGATTCCCAACTGGGGTTGATTCTGCTCTCAGACAAGTGTATGGCAATGTCAGGAGACAATGGATTGTTCCACATTGGGGAGAGGGTGCCATTGGTATCTAACCCAGAGAGGATGCTGCTAAACATCCTACAGTGCACAGGGCAGCCCCCTCCAACAAAGCATGATTGGGCTCCAATTGTTAATAGTGCCAAGGTTGAGAAATGCTCTAGTAACACACAGAGGGACTGATGTCATCAAAGGAACTTTTTATTCTTGAGGATTTGGGAACCTCCGTATGTATATTCTCTGAAATATTAATGTGGAGCCGCCCTCGTTGGGATTCATCGACCAGGAGCCATGTCTGCTTTGGAACAGAACCACACTCTGCAGTCCTGATGCTGCCTGGTTAACCTATTAAAGGTCATAAAACAATAACAATCACATTGCACATTTCATTTTTTAATATCAAAGGGAGCTGGGTCCTTTGAAATGTAAAACATCCTAAGTGAGAGAATAGTGCCTGCCATTCCCCCAGGAGCACAAGGTCATTGTGCAAATAACATTGGTTCCCCTGCTCATTTTACTCAATTTCGAGACATGCAGGAGGCCACACATCTGGGGAGAAAGACCAAACCAATAAGGCTGGACTTTGGCTGCCCAGGACAGAGGCTGGACAATAGAGCTGTGGTCTGCAGTTCAAAACAGATGTTGGAAACGATGTAAAATAAATTATTTTGCAGCAGATAGAAGGAGCAGGCATGAAACTCCTGTCTCCTGTTTCCTTAAGAAATGAGAGATGCTTCAGAGAATGTATTTTCCCAGGTAGGACTACAAAAACAAAGGGGAGAAAGAAGGAGGTGGCTCATCCTCCCATGAGCAGATTAAGCGGACACCAATTTACACCTCATTGTTAAGGATAACATTTTTCCAGGAGTGAGATTCCATTTATATCTTCTGTAATTGAGCTAAAGTAATTGTTTTAAATGACACCCCCCACTGCAAATCATGAAGTAAATATTGTATGTGAAGTGGGTTCAAATCCTGAAATATATACATGAGAACCACACACACAAAAATGTCACTCAGTCCCGGGCCTACCATCAGCCTGGGGATCTGCTGGGCTGTGGTAATAGCTCTCCTTGGTGGTATTTTGGTTTGGTGGAAGGCCAGGAATGACTAACTGAAGCAGTTTAAGAGGTGGTAGATGGGGTGGGGACTAGCTTATAGAAGGACCATGTGTGGCCAGCTGTTCTGAAAGCAGGTGCCCTGGCAGTGAGCAAGCAAGGGCTCCCAGACATGCAGGAGGTGCCATCCGTCAATGGGAGCATGCAGCTGCATCAGCGTCCAACCATCTATCTCCTGCATCCTTTGCTCTTTGGCCATTTTTATTTGTTGGGAAATTGAACACGGAGAGCAGTATATGAGGAGCTCTAAGAGACCAGCATCCTTTATTCCCCATTCAGGAGAATCTAGTTGGGCAAAGAGGCATTTTCTCCCCTAACAATTAAGTTTGCATGGCCTCTATAACCAATGCAATTATTGAGCCAGACAATAAATAATTGCAGAACAACAGGAAAAAATAGCTGTGGGCAGGTGAGTAGGAAAATGGGTGGCTTCAGATGAGATTTGCACAGTGATTGAGTCAGCGACGTGGTGGTAAGTTATCCCAGGTCACATCTGCTCTGCACTAAGGTCAATTACTAGCCACACACCTGAGCTGATGCTGGAGACCCCACTGCAGCCCAGGCTGAGCCTTTATAGGATGGACTTTTTCACAAAGGGAAGTATTCAAACGGAAGCCCGGGAGTGGTACTTGGCCAGCATTGTGACCATTTTAAGAAAACAGTGGCCAGCCTGGATATACGTGTTTATGGAGTGTAACTGTCAATGCATCACATCCCTGGGCATGTGCCTGGGTCCTGTAACAATATTCTTCCATGTGCACCCTCAACTCTGAAATTGACTTGGAAAGACAAAGCCTCAGATATTTTCCTCTTTATGGTTAGGCTTAGACTTTTCTTGAAAAGAGCACAAGCACATCACAAACTTTTTCTTCCAAAAAAGACCCAATTTACCCTTTGGCTATATCGTCCTCCTTAGACCACTTGCCTTCTCAGTCCACGCAGGCTTGGAGAGTCTCCTTCTCTTCCCTGGGTTCCTTCTCAGCCTTTCCATGGTGGCTATTCTGATGGATGCGGAGTCACCTCTCTTTGCTTTCGATTGCACTTCTCACTACCTGCTAAAGAGACTCCCTGATGAAATCCTTTCCAAAGAACCTTCTTGACCTTCTCTTTTCCTTGACCACAAGGCTACTTCTGTGCTCTGTTAAGTGATGGCCCATAAATCTTTGTAGGTTGCATCAACAGTGTGCCCTTACAGACTCTCCTCACTCTCAGTGTTATCTTTAAAGGTAGAATTCTGTAGCTCCATCAACCTGACCCAGCAGGATTCATTTTGTAATTTAGCAAATACTAAGTCTACGCTATGCACAAGGCATGGTTCTAGGTGCTGGGCATCCAACCGTAAACCATAAAGACAACTCGCCTGCCCTCTTGGAGCTTACATGTGTGCAAAGGGGTCACAAAATGACAAAAATCAGCAAATTATACAGTGACTTATTAGTGTACTATGCACTGGGGAAGGAGTATAAAGGAGGATAGGGATTTTAGGGTGAGGGTGTGATTCCGTTTTAAATAGATTGATCTGAGTTGGTATTACTGAAAAAAATGATATTGGAGGAAACAAATGAGGAGAGAGAGTAACCCACGTTCACAAGGAAGAACATTCTAGGCAGAGGCGTGTGTAGCTGAAGGGAAGAGAATGCAGGAGAAATTAGTAGAATTTGGGATCTGATAAATGGGGAGAGGACAAAGCATGTCAAATCTTTAGAACATTTGAAAGAATTTGACTTTAACTCTGGGTAAGAGAAGGAACTGTTAGAGGGTTTTGAGCAAAGGAATAAGATCATCTGGCTTCTATTATAAAAAGAATTCACTGATTGCAGAATTGAGAATAATCAGTGGGGGTGGGGACGTTAACAGTTATCTATTGGGAGATAACAAACTATACCAAAGCTGAGCGGCTTGAAACAAGAGTAATGTATTATTTCTCAACTAGAGGCCCGATGCACAAAATTCGTGCAAGAGTACGCCTTCCTTCCCCTGGCTGCTGGCACTGGCTTCCCTCTGGCACCCCCACCTTCATCCAGAAGGTCATCAGGAAGGATATCCGGTCTAATGAGCATATTATGCTTTTATTATTATAGATGTATTGGCTGGGCAGTTCAGCTAGGCTTGCGTGTACTCGCTTACTCAGTTACTTCTAGCTCCTGGGTCATCTCTCTCTCTCTCTCTCTCTCTCTCTCTCTCTCTCTCCCTTCATATGGTCCTTCATCCTCCAAGAGGCCAAACTAGGCTTCCTTTTATGGAGGTGGCACCCTTCCAACAGGGCAAACCCCAATTTCCAAGTTCTCATCATGCCTTACTGTATAATGTTTGCTTATGTACCACTGGCCATAGCAGGTCACAAGAGTAATCCCAGAATCAGTGTGGGAGGGGACTGCATAGGAATATGGACACAGGAAGCTAGGATACATTGGAAGACCTTAGTGTAGCAATCAGACACGGGGACCAAAATGGAGATCATGGAGGGCAATTAGGAGGCTCTGTAATGATCCAGAAAAGCAATAATGATGAATTTCATCAGAGTGATGACAGTGGGAGTTTTCAGAAGTGCCTATATTCTGAATATAGTTTGAAAGATGGTCTTATTTTTATTCTCCTAAGTCACTAGGACCAAGCTATTAAGTTTCCAGGAATTGGTAATGTTCTTATTATTCATGAGATGACATCGCAAAAAAAGTAAGGAAGGTCAGGGGATAGGTTTCTTTTATTGCCAATAATTATTCAATGAGTTTTCTGAACAATTGAAAACTTAGTAATTCACTTAGTGAAGTGACTGTACACAGCACCCTGTCAATATCATCATCAGCTAATATTTATTGAGCATCCTCTGAGTACATGGCATTGCACTCACAGTAACAGAGGTGAGCTGCATTAATTCTTCCGGCCAATGCAGGATTATTGAGTGGTTGATTGCCTCACTCTATTAATTGGTGCCCCAGCCGCCTGAAGAAAAGCGTTCTGCTTCTAGATTACAATCCCTTATTCCCCTGGAGTAGTGTTAGCTTTGGTAGAGTCTGACAGCATAGGGCAAAGATGAGGTTCTCTGTGTTTATGAGTATGCTAATAACTTTTTATTACTCTTAGTATCAGAAATGGGGAGATATTAGTCTCATTTAGTGGACGGAGAAGTGAAGGCTGAGTGTGGGGAAGTGATATGGCCAATGCCACCCATTGAGATGGTGGCAGACCTGGGACTAAAATACAGTAACTTTTTCTACTGCGCTACACTGCCTCTCAGTGGTGCATGCTATTCCCATTTCTCTCTCACGCCAACATACAGTCATGAAAACTCCACCAAAAAAGATTTAACTGGCATCTATGCTCTTAAGGGTGTCTATGACACACTGTTCTTTGCTATCCACACAGCCAAATCACTGGAAAAGTGGTTTGTTTGTGTTGGTGTGTATGTGTTTTTTAAGTCCCTTATTACAGGAAATTTGTCAGCTGTTAAAATCTCCATTTTTTGTGTTAAATTCTCATCAGAAAGATGTCACTGCTTTCACTGCATCTAGAGATTTGAAAGCCAGCACGTGAAATAGACTATTTCATTGCGATCACTGCTTTCATTTCGGCCTGGAAACAGTTATTCCATAGAGATTGTTTTGACTGATCATTCTTTTTGAGAGAGTCTCTACCTTTGTGTTTTTTTCTAATAAAAGAGTTAAAATTTGGAGTTAAGAAAGACTTGAGTCGTGGGGGTAGCTTACATGCAGAATGTATTTGTAAATCTCAAAAGCAGCACCATTCAATGTCATGTACTCTGGGATGCACTTGAGTGTACACCCTCCAGAACATCTGCTTGTTGTAATTCCGCCACGTTACCTATTTTCGTACATATCTCTTCCGAGCAGCTTCCAGAGCTTTTCAGATAGTCAGCATCAGAAATTGCACTGTTTTATCCTGGATTTTACAAATAGCAACCAGATTCTTGTAAAACAGAACTATCTGATAAGTAAGGTTGTGAATTGCCTTTTGTGATTGTCATGGGCAAGAAACCGGCAAACAGTGCAGTACACCAGTTACTGTAAAAATAAAACCTGTACCAGTGAATGCGTTTCTCTGAAGAATACGTTCAAGGCTGTGATCATTGTGCAACTTCTGGTTGGATGCTTTCAAATGTTCCGTATTGAAAAACATCAGTCACAAGAACCAAAGAGTCCACCAAAGCCTGTATTCAACTCAGTGGAGAGAAACATACATTCTTAGAGTTTCATTGAGGCTAACCCTGCTTGGTCTACCATGGGAAGCAGAGATTTTAGGTTCTCTCCGGATTTGCTTTCCATTTCTACTTTATAGTTAGGGGGCTGTTACTTTGTTTTTCACTTTAAGGGGTGTTCAAATCCCTATGCAAAACAGACATGTGAAACAGACCAGACAAAATTCTGTTCAGCAGGCAAAAATCAAAATGCTAGAACATGGTAATGAATGTAAGTCATTTTATATGCAAAATAATTTATTTAATTGGCTAAATAAGATCTGGTATAATTAAAATATTCAATAAACTATTACAGAAAACTATTTATGTCACCAGCCTTTAATCATATTATATGTTCATTGCAATTTTGTAAACAGATATGAAAATGGACCTGAATTATCTCAAATTTACGAGTAAGAAGGATACATAAGGGTTTTACAGAAACTTCAGAGGTTATGCCCTTTTTTAATTTTAGAGAAATCTCTTTGTTTTTGAAGACCAGCAATTTATAGACAATTCCCATAGCTTGACTCTCCAGTGAATGCAGGCAGAACCACTGTGAGTAAGAAAAATCTTTCCTAAGACAGCTCCTTTTCACCAAGGAATAAGGATTATGTAGAGTGAGGTCCACAGTGTTCACTCCCATCATGTCCCCCTAAGGAAAAACAAACCTCCCAGAATAGATGAGGGTATAATTGGGCCTGAAATGACCCCATAGATGAGACCCTATAGAACTGAGAAATCTCTTTAAGGATTAGTTGCCCAAGGGTCAACATAAGCTGACTTCTGACTAATGTGTAAAGGATTGGGGGAAATGTTACTCTTCAAGAGGGCAGTTGTTAATTCTTCCTACTGCAAGAATCTCTATTTGTTGGCATGAGTTAATTTTGACACTAACTTGAACACTGGTGGACTTTGAGTATGTATTCAAATTATATATATATATACTGAAGTAAATAAATGAAGTAAATAAATGTCACACCACCTAAGGCCTTATTCTAACAGTTTTCTAAAGGCCAGGGACTGTATTATAAGCTCTTTCACATACCTTGTGAATGATAGAATTTTATACCTGTTAATATACATATATGCACATATATTAATATAATATATATATGCAGAAAGAGTGAAGACACTTAGTTCCTATAAACTTCAGGAAACTTAAAATCTATGTAATAAAGTAACAGTGATCTAGAGATATTAGAAGAATAAAAGGTCACTAACAGTATGAGATACCCAAAGGCAGGACAAGATTAATTTGTACAATTATATGTAATAAAATGTTCCAGGCAATGGGTGCTTGGAAATTGGAGAAATATCATTTACCATGAGTTCATATAACTTAGAAAGCATACTTTGAGGACAAAGAATTTTTTAAATAAATTTTTAAAGTGTATTTTTATTGATTTCAGAGAGGAAGGGAGAAGGAGAGAGAATCATTGATCTGCTGCCTTCTGCATATCCCCTACTATGGATCGAGCCCAAAACCCAGGCATGTACCTTGACCAGGAATTGAACCGTAACTCCTGATTCATAGGTTGATGCTCAACCACTGAGCCACACCGACTGGGTGAGGACAATGAAATTTTATATTAAACAAGGAGAAATATACATTTAACAAAACCAATTCTGTGTGAAATAACATGTGGAAGTAACAGAGCACAAAATGCTATGGATGTATATAGACCAGTGGGTGATAATAAAAATATTGCTAGAAATAGATGGGTTTAGGCAAAATGGGGGTGACTCCTTCACTCATTCATTTAACAAACACCTATATTGAACACCTACTGTACGTTAGTCACTACTTTACATAATAGGAAAGTAGCAGTGAACAACAATGTATTCTGACATCATGAAGTTTATGCAAATATCAAAAGAATGGTTAAGTGTTTGATACCATTGATCATCCTGCGTAGGACACACAGGGCATGTCATTTGTAATGCTTTTGTTTGTGCAAATACAGGCAGATATACCTTTTATTTATATGTATAAACAAAACAAGTCAGTTGTTTGATTGAATATTTTATGTCATTCCAGGTTGTTTTAGTATTGTACAGACTTAGCCAGAAAGAAAATAAATGAGAATATAATTATGATAATTATTTTATTTATTTTAAAAGTAAGATGAAAAAGTGACTGAGAACCATAGTATTTGAGTGGTTATATCTACCTTTCTCTGTAACCTCAAATGTATGACTTTCAGCTAATAACCTCCACTTTCCCATGCAAGGAATGGGTGGCATGAGGGCCCCATTTTTAAGCAGAATACAAATGACAGGCATAAGAAGCCCAATCAAATTGATGAATATCACTTTTGTACAGTTGCGTGTGGCGTGTGTGTGTGGGGGGGGAGAATGTCTTTTGTTTCTATCTACATGCGCCTCCCACATATAATGTTTGTATTTTATATTATTTTGTGTAGTTAGGATGGTTCCCATAGAAAGGATGAGGACAGCATTTCCTCATAAAAGTGTTGCTGAATTTTTACATATGGTTAAAACTTGGACTAAAATACAGTAACTTTTACAAGAGTCAACAAACATTTACTGAGTGAGCTAGCTACTTCGTTTAAAGATGTCTGGAAGATGATAAAGATTCAGAGATGCTTAAACACCAATATTGCTCTCATTTAGTCTATACTATCATTGAAAGAATAGAGCATAAACCTGAACACCCAATTAACAGTAAACCAATGCAGTGTGGGCTATGATGGAAATGATAGGTGTGGATAGGAACAACTGGAAGAATCCTCCATCCCATGGTTGACAATTGCTCCTGTGACATTGGGTAAATTAATTTTACTAAACCTCAGTTTCATTTTCTGTAAAATGGTTCTAACAACAGCCATTTCAGGGGTTGTGGAAAGGTTTAGAAATTAGGAACAATGCCAAATCCCTATCATGTAATAAGTTTTTATATTGCTAGCTACTCTTTATTGTGTGGGTGCTAGCTGTAGCCTAGCTGTTGTGCTAATTGTTTTACTTCCCTTAGCTAATTAAATTGTTGTTATAACAATACTTTACAGATGAGGGGAGTGAGCTTGAAAGAGGAAGGGGACTTGACCAATATCCCACAATTACAAAACAAATTTCAAGACCAAGATTTAGAACTAGGAAGAATTCTAAAGCTAAGCGCTTGAGTAACTACTATGATTAAAACAATGTCATTGCTGTAAATGTAGGAAGGTCAAGAAAGTGTTTGTGAAGGACATGCAACTTATCCTGGTCTTAGATAAAGGGATAGGAGTTGAATATGTTGTAATCAAGAAGAAGAGGACATTCTAGAAAGAACAAGGAAAGTGCACGAGGCTTTGGAAGAAATGTGTGAATGTGTGAGGATCAGGCTGAGGGAGCAGGGAGCTCCTATGAGGAGGTGATAGAATGAATATTTACATGGGTAAGTTGGTGTCACACCACAGAGGTGGTTCAGTATGAGGGCAAAGCAAACTGCACTTTGTTCTGTAAAGAATAGTGAACGCTTGAGGATTTTTTTTCTTATAAAAACTAATATTTATTTTAAATAAGAAATCACTAATTACAGTTCTAAAGGGCTGACGATAACGACAAATATGATAATGGCCAGAAAAGTAACATGATCATTTTATCATCAGCCTGACACACCTTTTTAATTCTTTCCCGACATTTTTTCTGCATGCTCTTTGTTTCTTCAGATGAATTTTCACTAACACTTTTGAACCTTTGAAGATTTTTTAAGCCGATGCATAAGGTGATGAAATAGAACAGACTTTCAATTGACCAATCAATAACTATTGGGAATAGATGTCATTCAGAGTGGCATTTTAAGAAGGTTATTCTTGCTCGTGAAGGATGAATTGGAGAAGAAAAGAAATCCTCTTGAAATGGCTGTTTTCAATCGCTGTGTCATGACAGTCGGGAGAAGTGTCACAACTAACAAGGCACTAATAGTAAAGTATTGGTTTGCCACAGATTAGCTGCTTTCTCCATTAGAGCAGATTCAAGGTCATCCCTAGAATAATATCAGGCTCCTTCACGGCAATTCCAAGTGCTTTCTCAAGGGCGGGAAGGCCGTGGTGTTACACTGTGGTTCGGTCTTTGGCGGGACCCTCGGAATGTACCCGAAGGTGGGAGTGCCTCATTTTGTCACCCTTCATGTGTTTTGGGACAGAAAGGAAAAGCATGGGGAAGCGCTCCATTAAAGGCTGATTGCAATAGTCCAGGCACACATGGCCAGACCTAGAAGGTATCAGGAGCCTAGAGATGAAAGAATAGCTTTGAGAGCCATGGGGTGGGGTAGACTTTTGATAGTTATGGAGAATGGGATGGGAGAGAAAGGAAGGAAATAAAGGAGCCCTGGAAGACCCCAGATGTGTTCACTGCACACAAGTGACGATGGGGAGAAAGGGCTTACTCTGAGGGTGATAAAATACTGTCTATCTGAGCTATTACAACAAATTCTGTTGGTAAGATTTGGTGATAATAGGAGTTGACATTCATAAAGTACTTGTTGAGTGCTAAGAAAGGAATTCCCCATAGCATATACATTATTTTTACCTAATGGCAGCCTCCCGTGAAACAGATAATATTATTACACCCATTTTCAAACAGAGAGGCAAAATAACCTGGCCAAGATCACACAGCAAGCTGGCGGTGGAGCTAAGATTCAATCCCAGGAAGCCTGGTTCCCAAAATGGAGCACTGGACCACTGTGAACACCACAGTATAAGCACACAAACATCAAGCTCTCCCACAGAGAAGTCTTGTAAAAGTCATATTCTGGGAAGAAATATTGATGTCATTTGAGCCAACATTGGCACCCCGGTTAATCTGATAGCCCCCCCCCCAATATATCTTAAAAATAAATCATATACAGCAACATGTAAACATCTTCTCAAGGTGCCCACCTCCTCACACAGGAAGTGACAAAACATAAGCAACAACACTGATAGCCATTTAGAGCTTTTTACAAATCTCTTTGTGGCCTAGATTTCTTTTTATCTTGCCTTGACCTTGTCTTCCTGACCCTGTTCCCTTCCCCCAAGACCCTTCTCCCACTTTTATTGCAACGATATAGTTGTATTCTTGCAGCAGGGTCTTTATTTCTATTGGCAGAATATTCTCAGTCTACTCACTCCCTTGTACAAAGTTAATTTTAACTCTAGGACCTATAGCAATAATGCCACTTAAAGGACGCTGCTTCCAGTAGACCCTGAGAAATGTCCGCAGAGAACTCTGGATTCCCAGCCCCCCCGCCCCCCTTCCCTAGCTCCTCGCTGGCCCTGCAGCCTCTTTCCCGCTCCATCGGAGATCTGGGTTCCCTGCCCGCCCGCTGCCTTCTGCTCATCCCCTGTGTGTTCTCCAGTCTCTGCTTTGCCTTCATGATACATAGGGTTTCATCTTGATCACATGGCGGGAGGGGGGAGTTGTTACTTCTTTATTTGGGTCCCAGCTAAAAAGATATTCTCCCTATTGCCAAACCGCAAGAATCATGACACTTCGGGTTGAACCAGAATAAGCAATCCCTCTTTGGATACAGCATGGCCAGGATGGAGGAGGTAGGTCTTTTTTCCTGGACCGCTTCTCACTCTATATCTGGCGGCAGACATAGGGACTTCAAAATACCAGATGCCCAGGGTCTGCGGTATATGCTTGGGACACACCATAGTTGAAGTAAAATAACTGAGTAGTAATTTCTTAGGGTCTTTTTCCCCCCCTCTCAAAATAATACCTCTTATAAGTAGGACACATGGATTTACCTTTAGTTTTCAAAGCTGCTTAAATTTCTAAAAGATGGCCAGTGAGAAGCCTCCTCTTCCTACTGGCTCACTACCGCCTCAGCCAGGCCAACGGGGGAAGCAGGTAGTCATTT
Organism: Myotis davidii; assembly: GCF_000327345.1. NCBI lineage: Eukaryota > Metazoa > Chordata > Mammalia > Chiroptera > Vespertilionidae > Myotis > Myotis davidii. Next base: position 13,742,770 of record NW_006292696.1, read on the forward strand.
TCGCCAGCATCTTAACTTGGACCACACACTTCCCCTGGGGATCAGCAATGTGCATCCTGAGAAGAGAGGTCACTTGGGGAATTTCACCGTGAGGTGCTAGTGGGGGGGGGGGGCAGGAGATGAGCAGAGATGGCCCAGCGCTGGTGCAACACCATTGGAAACCGTTTGAATTGGGGAATCATTGCTTTTTGACTTGGTTTTAAAAATGGAACCTCCCATAACATGGTACTGGGAGGCGGAAAGATGCAGGAAAAGTCTGTAGGCACAGTGACTCCAAAACTCTGTTCCAGGACACTCCGGAAAGCAAGCCTGTTGTCACCGTGGGAGGGAGACCAGAAGGAATGTCAGGTCCGCGTTCCTAACAGCCTCTCCTGCACACACCTTGCCCCCCACCGTCCCCCCCCCTTCATTTTGCCTTTATTAATAAAACTAATGGAGAGAACGCGCCTTTCCAACCCTCCCCGGGAACACGGGTTTGGCGAGCGCTGATATTTTGGCGTGGGCTTTTTCTCTCCGAGACCATTATTGAGACGAAGCACTTGTTCCTTCTTTTGTTTACCCGTGGCAGTTTGTCAGCAGTTATGATAAGTAGAGTTCCATCTGCCAGTAAAACTACGCTGCAAATTGCCGTAGAAATTAGCAGCTTTCATTGTTGCCTACGTAAATAAATATGCAGAATACATTGCACTTAAACGCACCCCCCGCCCTCCCCCCCCAAAAAAAAAATCACAGGTACACCGCACATTTCAATCAGACAAAACCGGGGACTCAGTGAGATGATCTCAGTTTTCTAACCTGGAAGATGCTCGAATGTGTGTCTAAATGAGAGAGGCAGTGTATCATGCTCGCGGAGATAAAAACAGAAGCCGCCAGACCCTGCTTTGTGCCTTTATTCTCAGAATCCTTTGCCTGAAACCCACTGTCTTTTCCCGTGTTTCTCTCTCTCTCCCTCTCTCTCTCTCTCTCTCTAAAAAGAAAGAAAGAATAAAAGCTGATGCCTCCTCCTTCCTTCCCTCGCTCATTGTCCTCCCTCTCCTCCTGCTTTTGATGCTCACAGTTGTGACATTCCATTGCCTCTCCCCTCTCCTCGCCTCCGTTCTGACACTCCAGCCTGGCGGTGCTCCGGCCAGGCAGCGGCAGCCTCTCCTGCGAGTTTGAGTCATGTGTGCAGCTCAGTTTGATCGAGCGTTCCTTTCCTGCCTTTTCACTCTTACAAAAGATTAAAAGGTGGCGTCACATTGCTCCCCTGTTCCTTCCCGCAGGAGGGACTTAAAAGGGACAACAAAACCTAATCACTTTCCATAAGCATTTTCTTGCTGGGGAGAGAGAGAAAAAAAGGGGGGT
>NW_006292696.1:13744136-13750019 GCF_000327345.1 Myotis davidii
GTGAGGATTGGGGCGAGCTAGAGATGCTGCACGCTGCTAACAAGGGAAGGAAGCCTTCAGCAGAGACAGGTAAGAGCGCCCAGCCATGGGTTTGGCCGAGTGGCTTTAGTGAAATCTCTGTTTGCACCGTTTTGTAATTGAGAACGGCGTCCGCGGCAGAAGCCCGTGGTTTTTCAGCCGGCTTCTTTTGTTTAACGTAGAAAGTACCTGTATTAATTTTGACGAATTAGAGCATGCAGCAAATTCAATTGAAAATAGATTTGTATAGTAAATGCATTTATGCTGAATGATCTTGCCTCCGTTTTTTATTTAAGGGGAAGAGACGAGAAAGATGCTTTTGATCAGCGTAGCACTTTGCATTACGCTCCGTTCTAAAGCGCTAACGGGAAAATAAAATAATCCAATTGATCCTGTTTTTGTGAACTCCGGGACCTACACGCTGAGAGAGAGAGCCAGCCGGCATTCGAAATTTTCCTTCCCACCCAACTTCTGATGCGTTATAATAATTTTTCCACTGGAGGTTTAAGCCAGGGTAGAGTTTATTTAAGTCTAGCTGCCGGCGTGTGTTTGGTTTGGATCTTGGGGGTGAAGCGCTGCTTATACCTCCTAACCTGGGTCAGGTTGATGTTTCATAAATGGAGATGAACTGTTGTCCCGAATGCAACATAAAGTTAAAACATCAGGCTAGGGCATGTTTCAGAAAAGGATCCAGTAAATAATTAGGGGAGCTAAATGAGGACAGTGTGAAATGGGAGTTAACTCTGGGGGTGCTGTGTTATGAGCTTTTTTGGATTTTTAAGAGGCTCGATAATGAAGGGGAATGATCATCACCCTCAGGTCGGAACTTTGCATTCAGACCCTAAATACAGAATGCGTGTGTATTTGCACTGTAGGTGGCTGCTAGCAACCTGTCCCTTTTGTGCGCTATGAATGGGAGTTGTGGATTATATTTGATGGCATTTCTCCTTTAAAGAGCGTTGGGAAGGAGTTTAAAAGGTTCACATCTATTCTAACGCTGAACAAATAGAAAATGCAACATATCCTAGGCTCAGAGCACCTGGTTCTGGTGGCTGCTGCTGGTTTTTAAAGTTTTGATACATTTGTTCCTAGCGTCAGTCTTGGCTGATTGTGTGTTCATTGCCTCTGCTGCTAACCTGTATTGCTGGCATGAATGAACGGAAATTTGAGAATGCAAAATAAAAAATAAAAAAAAATCCAATTAGCTAGAGTTTCATTTAAGGATAACAGAAATCCAAATCATATTCAGACTTTGATTGAGGGTGTCACCTGACATGTTTGGATTAATTTTTAGATGATTATTTCCTGGATGTGGAAATCGGAATATTAAAAGTACACAGTTCTGTGCAAAGAATGCTTCTCCGGCATCACACACAGAAAGGTGACTTTAGAGCTTCCGCCAGGTTTGGTGGCTGGGAGAACTGCTGAGAACTGCCGTGGCATTGTCGAGCTCAGCAACCATGAGCGAGAGGGTGTTTCATATATGTATTTGGTGATAGGATTGTTTTATCTCCGAGTTTCCACACTGGACTTGCTCCTCCAAACCAGACCCTGGCATGTGTCGTGTCTGCCAGACCACCATCTAATGGCATGTAACGGGTGCAGCCCGTGAATCCAGTTTTCTAAGGACACCAGGTGGGAGCTGCTGAATTTGGGGGAGGAGGGAGTGGACACCAAAGGGAATATGGGCCTCATCAGACACCATCCTTGAGAGCATCTCCAGTGGAGGTTCTGTGGGGACAGTTAATTTTCCCATCCTGGTGAAAGGACCAGGGGAAGATGTGGACAGGGACAGGAAACTGCTGCAGGCTGCCGTAACCGTGCTGGTGACGGCATAGCGAGTTCTTAAAATCCCAGCACGTATAGTTTTCTTTTTATCAACTTATGAAACTTTGCAGAACCTTGCAGTAGCACTTCTCCCATTCAATCGTGTTTCTACATCGCTGGCTCACAGAAAACCTTTTCTCTGACTCTCGCCGTGCCAAACTATTGAGTGTTGTTGTGTTGACGCCGACAATGGTGATGATTTCTTAAATCAGTGGTAAGTGTTGAGGAGATGGGCTGGGAGATATATGTTGTCTGCATCAGAGATGCATTGTGTTTGTGAAAGCGACTTCTTCCAGGTGAGGAGATGATACATTTAAAGCTGTGGCGTGGCTATGTGTATCCCTGAATGGCTGTCCTCCTAGAAATCTAACTGGAACCTAAGTAGGCAGCAACCGTTCAGCTGTCCACTGGCTGGTAGTTCAGCATACACTTTGAAGCAGATGGTAACCAAAACTATCCTGACTCAAACTATCTGAGTCATATAAATAGCATTTTTCTGACTTTTCCAGTAGATGTTGCTGCAGAGCAAAGAAAAGATTATTATGTTTTTACAGAAAAAAAATGAAATGCAGTAGACTTATACAAACCAATGAAAAAGATCCTTTTCCCCAAACTCTGCTGGTAGCATTTTGCATAATTTGCTAATTAATGAATTATATTGAATCATTCCCTTTTATGATGGTCTATAGAAGAAAGCTATTAAAACATGAGTTCAATTTTTAAAATTATGAAATTGTTCTCTTTAGTCCCTATATATAATCTGTTTGCTGTTTTTCCATTTATAAAAAAAAATCAAGTTAACTGCACATTGCTATTCAGAACATTTCATCCCTGAATGCTAAAACCCTTTAACATGCAAATATGATGTCAGAGGGAGAACTGAAATAGAATACCCTGAGAAGAGTAATGATCAAACGCATTATAAAAATATGCACCAGTTGCCAACATGTAATGAAATATTAAGAAATTAAAAGCATGCAACCTCTAAAGTAATAGAATTTCATTGCTCTGAGACTGTTTTCCCACTGAATATTAAGTGCTTAATAGATCTATCTGTTAAAAACAAAACAATCACAACCCTACATGGTTTGTCAGTGAAGTTCTTTCATTATATGATTTTGAAAAATTAGCCCAATAGGACTTTCCTCAGACTAGGAAATGTAATTAACATTGGATATTAAGTGCCAGATTTCCAAAGCCAAAGCCACCAGGCTTGATGGAGAAAAGAGGAATTCAGAGAGCAAGCATCAGTGCTAGGAGCCGAGGGGACCCATGCTGAAACTCGTCCGCTGGTGATCACTCTGATAAAATGACAAAGACGTCCCCGAGGAGCCTGGGATTTTGGTACCCAGACACGAACTGATGCAATTTCAGGCAAGCAATGACCTCGGTCTGTGGGAATATTTATTTTTGGAAATGATCAGTTAACCAATTTCAGTTGTGAAAGAGACATGCTTGAATATGACAAAAGCACTTGCAGATAGGATACGGGTTCAACCTAGGAGGTAGAGCTTTCTGTTTTTTCTTACCATAAGCAGTGCAAGCTGTTTCCTGGTGTGTTTTTTCTTTTGCATGGAAGTCCTTCTTTGTCAGTTTTTATTCCTGAGGTGTGAAATGCTCTATAGGATGTTTTTATTTTACACCCATTCATTTCTCTTTTCTGGGAGGAAAAATAAAAGCTTATATTTAGAAGGCGTGAGTGTCAACTACTCCTATTTTGTAATTAGCACTAGAAATCCACTGGGGTAAGGATGTTCCTTTTTTCTTCCCTTCCTTCCCTCCTTTCCCCTTCTTTTCTTCCTTCCTTCCTTCTTTTTTTTCCTTTGGTTTTGATTCAAATATATATTTTTTGTGCTTGACCCATAGTGGTTATTATTTTTCTTTCTGTCTTTAAATAAGAAAAGCCATATAATTTGGGGAGAGATTTGGGTTTATTCTTCTGGTTTGTTTGCTGCTCACTTCTGGTGTTCTCTACTTTCATTAGCGCTGTCAAGCACTTGCACTCTGAAGTAAACAGGACAAATAACACCTCCAACAACAGCAAATGTCCGTTCTCTCACTGAGAGCCTTAGGAGGACTGACAATGCGAACCACACTCAGAGAATGGCCTAGTGGGTTCAAAGGTGCCAGGTCCTGACTCCCTTCTTAGGAGAGCTGGGAGGAAAGGTCACCACAGGTCGAGGGGATCCCGAGGGTGGCAGACTTTGAATTAGGAGTGAAATGTGGAAACACAGTATAATCCTGGTGAGCAAAATCAGAGGGATCGTGGTGAAACAATGCCGAAAAGAATGACCGATGTCAGTATGCTGAAGGGCCTTGAATGTCAGATCAGGGTTTGTAGTAGCCACAGGATGTGATCTGGCAGCTTCCAGAGGAGTTCCCTTGCTGTGGGAATGGGGAAGGAGTGGAATAGTGGGTCTTTATTATGCCCTCCACCCACCCAAGAGATGCTGAAATGCTTAGTAGGGGCCATCTGCGCTCCATGACATTGTGGCCTTAAGGAGGTATTGTTCTTAATGGGATATTGCTTTGCCTTTTAGGGATGCTGTAAAAAAAACACCAAGAACCTCCAGAGTAGAGACTGGAAACCAGCGAATAGTCCATTGCATTAGCCTAAACTTGGGAGGAATGGTTGAGAAATACTCTGGAGGGAAGGGAGAGCGGCTGTGAGAAACACCTTCCTATTATAATTATTGCAATTTCTTGTGTGTACTGTAGATGTCATGGCCTCATTAGGCAAGGATTTTGTGTATATGCATCTGTTTTCATAAGACAAGCCTTCACCCTTCTAAACTACAGAGATGAGACCTGTAGTTTAGAAGATGTGCTATTTCTTTCTACTATTTGGGGTAATCACTTAGTGTTTTGGGCATCTCCCATTTCCTGACATGGATTAGGATGGATTTTTAGGACCTTCAAGGCTTTTCATGTCTCTGAAAAGGGATATACTTTTTTATTAGAATTAGTTGCCATTCTGAATTGCCTGTGTGTCAGTTACTTTCAAAAACCTGACTAACTTACCCCTAAACCCTTAGGTGCCTGGTGTATTCAACTGAGGAGCTCAGCTGTGGAGACTTCTCTAACTAGACAATAGAAAGTTAATGTCAATACAGAAAATATTTTCTTGCATCCAATAGACTTCATAATGAGAAGGAGCAAAAATAACTATTAGCATAACTAAGTAAGTGGAGTGCCCCTCTTTTCCCCTGACGTTGATTTAAGCCGCCTGTCCAGGTGGACAGGGTCAGCAACAGCACCTGGAAACGGAGCCATAAATGAGTGCCTCGCCTTGTCCTCCAACCACTTTAATCTGATTTGTTCCATTTACCTTTTCCAAGCTTTTCATCTCTCCACCATTTGAATACCATCAGAGATGGGGGGCTGCCCATGACATTCACACTTGACATTATCAAGCACAAAAGGCATCACTCATACACTTGACTGCATTACAATGCAAGGGAAAAAATAGATCCCAAAGGCATAGAAATTATTGTTTCGTACCTTGAACGTAGGTGGGTATTTTTTCCCTGTTTCCTCCAGCCTGCCTTATTTGACGGATTTGCTTCTGTGTATTTGCAGAGGATTCTGGAAACCCTGGAAAAAAATCAGCACTCACAAATCCATAACGTACACATCCTTATGTTCACTGGAAGTGTGTATAGTAACACAATGGAAATTTACAACTCTGTTAATATGTGTTATTCGCTGGGCGCCAACCACATTTTTGTGCAGTGACAATGTTGAATCTTGCACTGGAGCTGTCTTTTCACCATGACTCTAGTCCTTCTGTGAGACCATTATGGACAAACCTTTTCCTGACTCACACATCTGTGGTCACTGCAGTCACTCCATTAGTGCTGGGTAGACCAGAAATCTATTGACTTTATTGCGGTCCTATGTTTGTTTACCCATGAAGTGTGTGTGTGTGTGTGTGTGTGTGTGTGTTGGGGTTAGGAACAGGATTCTTAAAGTGAATATAAATCTATGTGTACCTCCCTTTGCTTACCATTCTGAGCCTTCTGTTCAAAGACAATTTAC
>NW_006292696.1:13750059-13757334 GCF_000327345.1 Myotis davidii
CGCCAATACGTAAGACGACATTTGTGAGCTGAACAAATAGTGTTATCAGGTTGTGGTGAATTGCTTCAGTAGTATTACATCATGCATCGAGATCACATGTGCTGTAACACTCTGTGAAACAGCCAGCTACATGGTATTCTACAGGTTTAATACACTTCTGCTGCCTTGTACTTGGGAAGGATTTCTGTAATTGGAGACAATCTAGCAAAAAGAACTTTTTATGCTATTGGAAGCTGAAATATAAGTTTTTTTTTGAGAAATGTGATTTTATAGACTTGAAACTGAATGGATTACAAATTTCTCTTAATTGGGAAGAATCATAATTGCATATATAGTCCAGTCCTGATTGTCTAGGGTTTGGATTTCCAGCGCAGGGATTATCCTGATTTCCTCTCTGACTCCCCTGTTTTCTAACTACCTGATGTGAATCATTTCCCTAATCATGGGCACCTCTGATAATGGTAGGGAAGGACGTATTTGAGCAGCAAAATCCAAATCAGTGAAGTACGCTTTAGAACAGCTAATTATGTGAAAAGGTCTGGGTGGCTATGTTTTTGAAACTGTTCGCAGAAGTTAACTGAATTTCAATTGGGGATAGGGGAGTCTCTTTCTATTTACAAATCATGGCTTTCTATAGTTGTTGATATATCAAAATTTTACCCACATGCTTACCATAAGAAGCAAAAAGCAAATCAAACAGAGTGAATGAGGCTAAGTAATTGGTTTCATTGTTCTAGATCAGGGGTGGGGAACCTTTTTCTGCCAAGGGCCATTTGGATATTTATAACATCATTCACAGGCCATACAGAATTATCAACTTAAAAATTAGCCTCCTATATTTGCTCAAACATTTAATTAACTCACCCCTAATGCCGCCACAGGGCTATACTAAGTGATATCTTGAGTCTTATACAGCCTATGGGCCAGATGTTCCCCACCCCTGTTCTAGGTTATATCCTTTCCCTCTCTTTCACCCAGACCAACTACCATTTTGACTTAACTGGTTGGGTGGTGTGCCTAGCTGGAATTTTAGAAGGTCATTTGGGTCAAGCCAGTGTACCTTATGTCGATTATCAGGGTTCTTATTGGCATATTCCTCTAGAACAGTGGTCGGCAAACTGCGGCTCGCAAGCCACATGCAGCTCTTTGGCCCCTTGTGTGTGGCCATGAAGTTTCAATAGCACTGTACGTGCGCGCCCACATGAGGTATTTTGTGGAAGAGCCACACTCAAGGGGCCGCAGTTTGCCGACCCCTGCTCTAGAATTAAGTACAAAAGTGGGTTATTGGTTAATCTCCAACACCAGTCCTTTCCCATTTCCATCATCAGCTGACTTACAGTCAAGCCTTAAAAAATATTTACATTTAGAATTTGACCCCCTAGAGGTCTGCCAGGTCCCAAAGTACTTGAAGGATTTTAAAGCCTCCCAGATACCAGAATTAGTCTGAGATGACGAAAGGATTTTCTATAAGATATATCTGTTTTATATACTATATTACTGTTTAAATTCTCATTTAAACATCTTGGTCATTTTATTGAATCATCAACTCATCTCAACATTCAAAAACTTCAACATTCAAGTACATTTCTTTCTAATAAATTTGGGTTTAATCTTATGATCAATTGAAGTGTGAGGTTGCATAGCTGGCTTTGCCAGAGGGGTTGTAATCACACAATAGGCCCAGACATTCCCAGCCACTTCCAAATTTGCAGAACAGGGCACAGAATTCCATCTCCTGGATCTTGCGACAGAATCAGAATTTTATTTCCTCTCCTTTCTTTTTTAAATATTTCTTTTTATTGTTGACACTACATCAGTTGTAGCTTGGGCATTTTCAAAATTGTATAGTTATATCTGCCACTCTGTAACCATGTCTTACCAAATAATACACCACTCTCTTGTACTATCCTTATGTGACAAATGTCTGTAAGTAACTGGCTGCAGTTTGAAGTCCCTAATCAAATTTCACAATATGTTTGCTTGCTGAATCTGTTATGTCATGTAAGTGATAAAATATATACTGTGTAATGTCTTTGACAGAAATACATGAAAAGACAATAAACATTATTATTCTTTTGATAGCAAAAATATTCTTTTATCACTAGATTAAAATTGTTTATTAGAAAGAAATTTACTTGAAGTTTTTTTTTTTAATCCTCATCTCAAGAGAGGAAAGGAGAGACAGAGACAGAGAAACATCAGTGTGAGAGAGAAACAGAGGTCAGTTGACTCCCTCCCATAGGCACCCAACCAGGGATCAACCCTGCAACCTAGATATGTGCCCTGACCTGGAATCGAACCTGCAACCTCTTGGTTTATAGGAAGGTGGCTCCAACTGAACCACCCAGACAGGGCTCCTTGAAGTTTTTAAGTGTCAAGATGTAGTTGAGGATTTAATAATAACCAATAATTTTAAATCCATATTGTACGTAAGAAAATAAACAGTAATATAACACACAAAACTGAAAATAGAAAACCTTGGTGACTATTAGAAAAATCATTGACAAATCTAGTCACAAGTTCTGTATATGTAGAAAATGCCTCTTTTCAATTATATGTGTGTGCATATTTTATGCACATATATGCATATACACATAAATATATACATATGTGGTTACTCTGTGTATGTTATTTGCATATTTCTACCCCTAACTCTGTATCTATCTCAATATCTGTACCTACATCTATGTCCAGAAGTGGAGAGCGAGAAAATGAGTATATTCCTGGTAAGATATGGTGTGACCATATTCCTGGGAAAAATACTGTGTTTTTTAGTGCAGTGTACTAGGCACCAGGGATGCAAAGATGAACCACACATCATTCTTACCCAGTTCAGGAGCTAGTCCTGAATTAGAAATTATTTTAATGTTGGATATTTCACTCATGGATATATTTAACAATTGGAAACACTGAGAGAGAGAAAAATGACAAGGGTTATAAAGCCATCTGAGTACTTACTAGGTATCTCTACACTCAGCATGCTTTTCCTGGGAAGGAGGAGGATTGTAGAGAAATAAAGCAAGTATGGTTTTGGGGGAAAGATCATATAAAGTGATGTGATACCAAAAATAAATCTGGCTTTATGGAAAAGCCAGGCCATTATGTCTGAATTCTCTATTATGCCTTACGCTGGCAAGTCACAAGTTAAAGAAGGATCGGATTGGTTTGTCTGATAGTCAGTTTCGAGAGTTCTATGCAGGCAAGAACACAGGGAAAGTCCTGTCAACACGGTTAATATTAAACGTGTGTGCATATGGTCTTCTTCGGAAAGTGTGTGTAAACAATGTGTATGTCTTTTTCTAAAACGAAATGGCCTTATGTGGTTAAGACCCTTCTTTTCTCATTCTCTACAGCATTTGATATGTATATGTTTTATGTACTTATAGCCGTGTATCTTGTGTGATTTATATCCATGCACATGTAATCTCTAGAGGTCAGTAGAATATAAGAAATGGGCTTTCCCATCTAGATGAGACCTAGGTGTTTTGGAGACCATTTTTCAAATGGTAAAAATGATGATCATCGGTCGACTAACGACATTAGGAACTAAAATCATTAATCAGTGTTAACCAAAAAAAAAATGAAAATTCATGTCATTCTTGTTCCTGAAATGAATCTAATCTATTTGTTTTAAGCAAATTTCAGATAAATGAACGTTTGCATGGCAAGAACCTTGACAGAAACCCAAGCTATAATTACTTTCTTAGGGTCTATTATAAAACTGTGAGTCTACAGAACCCTTTCTGAAGATATTTTTAACATTACTAGAGCAAAACAGTAAATTGTTATTAAACACTTGGCTATTACATCCGAAACACTATTTCTATTTTAGCTGCCAATTCAGCCTCCTCAACTCTTAGGAATGAATGATTTCATGATTTATAAGTCGCAGTTCTGTTTGTTCTTGTGAACTAAATGTCTCTAATGTTGAGAAATGTAGTAGAAAATTGTGATTTATTTTATATATATATAGCTAAAATAGTTGACAGTTTAGCAAATTGCCTCACAGTTGAGCATGTTTATCAAGTTTTTCTCTAAAAAAGTCATGTACAAAAAGCGTAGAGAGGGATGGCATGTAGTTATGAACTATTTGATCACAGCGTAGCTGGTGCCTTTCACACTCCATCCCAGGCAGGATAAAGCAGGGGAGCAGGATTCATGTTTCCTCAGAACTTGAGAAGGACTGATTGTCACTTAGGTTGAGGTCACATGCCTTGGCTTAGAACTTAATATATCTTGCACACATTAATATCACTCACACTTGGAACTAATCTGTCAGTAACCTGTTCTCATATTTGTGTATTCACACTGTAGTGGGTTGCATTTTTAGCTCCATTTCCTCTGTATAAATGCCTACAGCAATAGTCATACATAAGACACTAGGAGGTGATGTGGAGCAATGAAGGCATTGCTATCTTAAACACATACACACAAAATCAGCGCTGCCTACACAAAAACAAACACCTACTAAGCATTTTTCAGAGAGTGATCACATGGAGTATCCTTAAAAATTTTTAGGCTGATTGTGGCTTTGGTCATAATCAGGAGATATCCAGTAGATATTTAATAAATATTGATGGAGCACTTCCTATGAACAATCTACTTACTTTGCTGCCAGATAATTAAATGAGGAAGATACAAAATATGTCCTAGCCTCAAGGAGTTTCCAGTTGAGTGAGGGTCCCCAGGCATCATCTCCCCTGCCTCTGTGCCCCAACATCTCCCTCAAGTGTCTTCATTCTACGTTCAATAGGCTTGCAGTTGTAATACAAATAAATAATACAATAATTAATAAAAAAATACAAGAATAAACTGTGCTTTGCATACTCACACTGTAAGCCTACTTTTGTCCCCTCCCCTATATTTGATTTATGTTTAATTGGGACTAGGGGACTGAGGTCACTTTACGTGAGGATCTTCTCCCCCCAAATCATACTTTGCTGCTGTCTTTTCCAACTCTCCTTCTTAAATGTTCTGAGAAGGTCTTTGGGGTCCCTGATTTGATAAGATGGAGGTATCCCTGCTTGCTTGTAATTAAATGACCCTCATAGGTGCCAGTCTTTGTTTTAATACCCCGAGACTTGTGTTTGCCTTTCTAACACGAGATTTCTGAGATTCCCACATTTTTATTCGCTGCGATGGGCACATGTAGATGACTGAGGAGCTTCTAGCGTGGGCAGTTGTCAGCAAACCCATTTCACTACTGGTTATTTTTTAGTTGGCTATTTTAATGGAGCCCTGCTCTCAAAGCAGAAAAGTATTCTCAGAGTACCCTGAAATATGGTTATGAATGGATTTGGAATTAAGGGGTGGACGACTTTAATCTTTTATGATTTTAACTCAGCTACATTCCAGATAGTCATACCTTTTAATTCACAAATGTGTGATGAGCTTGGTGAGAGAGATGAGGAATACAGTGGAAAGAGCAGTCATACTAGTAAATGGTCTTTTGTCATTATTATTACTTTCAGTTACCTTATACATTTATCATCGACTGCTGTGCTCACTGTCTTCTATTTTTGTTGTTGTCTGAAGGAGGGAGTGAATATTTTATAAAAAGCATAAGGTGAGATGACTCCATATATTTATGTGGTTAAAGCATCATCAGAATGATGTTATTATTCAGAAAGAACAACAGAGGTTGCAGGAAGAACTAAAGCATACTTGATCCAGCATGGAGGGTGAGGTGGATCTCCCTATTACTTTATAGTTTGGTGTATTTGCTATGTATTACTTTTACTTTCTAATATTGGGATTTTACTTTCTAATATTGCGTCAGGGAAAGTTAAAAAAAAAAGGAACACGTGGAGACTAATAATGAACAAATGCTTCTCTTCATTTCTGGTGAAATTTTAAGAACTCATCAAAAACATTTCAAAAAATTCCTGGCCTTTTTATATTATACAAAAACAGAAACAACCTCCCAGCCATTCTAGAAGTTCTTTCGATTGTAATTTAATGCAAATGCTCATCAAATTATGAGAAAATTATTTTAAGTTATATTAATAAACATTAAAAGGCTGGTCAGTTTACTGTCCTCCTGACAATGTGCATATTAATTTGCACTTCACAACCATAATCTCTACCTGTTTTAATTTTTTTGCAATGTGCCCTTTGGCCTAATTTTGGCTTCGATGAGGAAGATGTCAGATGTGCATTTCTCCCTTTCCTTCTCCCTTTCCTTCTCCAAAGAGTCTGCTGTCAAATCCTCTCCTACGACTTTAGTAGAAATCCTTTATACCAAACATACTTTATACTTCTCCTTGAATAAGAAGATATTTTTATAAAAAAGTAATACTTTGAAAAATGAAATGCACTTGTCACGAGAAAATAGATTCCATTTGTAAAAAATTATAACTACCCCATAACACGGTATTCCTTATTTCCAAAGTGTCCTGGAATGAGAGAGAAAAAATCAATATCAGAGTAAAAAATGTATTTCAATTTAGGGAGATGCTTTTTACTTCCAAAATATATATGCAATTATAAAATTAGACCATTGACTTTTTAAGCTGGGTTTATTTTGTAGCTTGTGGATTTGTTAATGTGAAATTAGTAATTGTTGATCTCTGGGGTGGGGTGGGGGAGAGGTATCTTCAGTCTGAGCTTATTACAGTGTAAAATATGGATTTCTTTTACCCTAATGGCCTCTGAATCCTATTACCATCCCATTAGAGAGTGTGGGATTTTAGTAATTCTGTTGTTGTTTCCAGTGGGCAGTGAATATAATGAGGAAGGGCAGGGGTTAATGCAATTCATCTCTTTTAATACTTGTAACTCTGAGTCCCTTATCACTCACTGTGGTTTCATTGGAGTTCCTCCCCCCGTTTCTGTTATCTTTACAGCCAATATATTTCTCTATGCCTTTCCCAACCGGGAGAGTTTGGAGAGGGGAGTAATTTAGTGAGTCTTAGGTTTAAACAGAATTTTAGCTACTAGCTTTTCATAAGCTGAAGATAAACAAATAAGGTGGTGTGTCAGCTTGTTGTGAAACAGGCTGTAGCTCAGAAAGGTGGTCAGTGACTGTGGTTGTGCCAAGAATAGTATTGAAATAGCTCTTCAATCAAGATCATTTATAAGGCCTTTGGAAGGAGAAGCATGAGACAAGCGGGTCGGATCAATGCCCGCTAGTGTTCTGGGGATAATGTTTCCATGTGTTTGTGGAGACAGCTGTGTCCTGGGTCCTAGGAGTGCTAGAGAGAGGCACTGGGAAAGCTTTCCAAGGGATAAGAATTCGATTTCTTTAAAGAGAATTTTATGAGCAATACTTAATTC
>NW_006292696.1:13757363-13794779 GCF_000327345.1 Myotis davidii
CATGCTCAGTAGACATACCTGTCTGATTATGTACCCCTAGTTTTATTCATGAAATTTGTTTTTAGCTAATACAGCTTTCCTCAGAATAAATACGAACATCAGATTACTTCTCAGTATGTCAAAACAAATTAGCTTCCCACAGTGATGCAGTGAAAGGTGTAACTATTTTCCCTTTTTGAATGTCAGAAAGCATTACTGGAACTGGGAAATTCCCGCTTTTCCCCCCTTCGCCCGAGAGCTGGGCGGTATGCAGAAGGCTGGTTTCATGCACACGCGCGGTCCCCCAGAGCTCGGGCACCCCCCTCTGCTGCCATTAATGAGAATCACATGCTGGGATCCAAAGGGGCATGTGCGCTCGGAAAAAGGCAGGGAATGGCAGGAGGTGGTCAGACCATTTCAATCTGTTGAAAGTGAGTGATATTCCCAAGGCTTATTGTTCACCTTCTCAGAGAATTAAGTTTCCATATGTTTCATCACAAGTGGAATAACTGTGCAATATGATTGCAACATGAAAATGTGTGCTGGATGACACCGTTGAAAACTGGTGTTTGGGGGGAAATTTCTTAAGTGGCTCCTGTCCCTTCCGATCGTTATGTTCTTTCTTGATTGCCCACCTGGTTACAGCAAGTAGTCTGTGCCTGGTGGTAGTGTTTAGATGTGGTATCTTGGTGTTGAATAGTTTGTGTATCTGCCTTGAATATTCATGCATTGAGTTTCTTCTTAATTTGAAATATCACTTATCATATTTCTAGACAGACCGTGATGGTATTATTTCTTTCTGTCAGTTGGGTGCATTGAGTGAAATTCATTTTAGAAGATAATTATGTAGCTACAGACACAATTACTTTTCATTCCAATGAATTGATATGAATAAGCATTGTTAAAGGATGTTATTTCCTTTTGATTCTTGGGTATAGATTACCTTTTCAAACCACCACCCCCCAACCACTTGGGAAGTGCAAACAAAAAAACAAACAAAAATTAAATAAGACCTACTATAGGTACCGACTGATAGAATAGTAGCTCTTTTTTGTAAAGCATATATGTGAGGCCATTGGCAGGGAATCACTAGACTTACAGAGGAGACAGATAGAACCCATGCAGAATTTCTCTCGGCTTTGTAAAGGACAATATAGGTTATTGTGCCCGATTATTCAACAAGTAGAAGGTGGATCTCTGTTTTTCACTCAGGTTTGGGTCTCATGTAATTCATCTTGTCTCTTTGTTCTTGAAACGTTCCTTCAGTTCTGCCAAGAAACATAAAAATCAGATGACACTAATGTTCCTCTCAATGGGAGAATGATGTATCATCTTTACCATCGTTATAAAACCACAAACTTGTCATTCGTTATCTCTCCCTTCATGCACAATATACACATTATTTAACATTTGTGGAATATCAGCAAATCAGCAATGAAGGTTGACTCTTTGTAAGACAAGGTAGTTTAAAAAATAGTATCAGAATTCAAAAATAAATGTGAATTGTTGTGTGGCAGACATGGGAAGGCCGAATGCCACATTTTATACCACATTCTATCCCTTGCTTTCTTGAAAACACAATCTCTGGTAAACTGGTAAGCTTATGATAGCCACTGAAATCAACAGATTTTATTTAAATATACAGTTTCTAACTATAAAAGTAGTATGGTCCTTATGGGAAATTTGGAAAATTCAGAAAACAATTATACATACCCCACACGATCTCACCCAAATCTGCTCATTTAACCCTTTTAAATATTTTAAAAATTGGTATTTTGTTCCAAGCATTCACTGTTACACTGTTGGAATTCTCTCATGTATTAAATAGCACTCAAAAACAACATGTTAATGTTCTCCCAAAGTCTGTGCCTTAAAATATATACCATGACTTTTAAAAGGCAACTTTCATTAATTTCATAAGCATAAAAATAAAATTATAGTTTATTATAAAATAATTTGGAAAATATAGAAGTAAAAGTAAAAATTCTTTAAAATTACACTATAAAAATAAATACTGCTAATAGTTTAGTGTCATTTTGTAGCATTTTGCCTATGTAATAACTAATAACAGTGTTTATTTCTTAACTTATATATTCTTTCTATTGAGGTTAAACGTTCGCTCTCCTGATCTACTTTCCACTGAATTTTCTGCTTTACTATATTTTTCTAAAACAATGCAAGAGATTTTCCTTTATTTATATGTATTCTTTTTTTTTCTTTATTGATTAAGGTATTACATATGTGTCCTTCTCCCTCTATTGCCCCCCGCCCCCCGCCCCAGTCATGCCCTCACCACTCTGGTGTCTGTGTCCATTGATTAGGCTTATATGCATGCATACTGCTCCTTTGCTTGATCTCCCCCTTTTACCTCCACACTCACCTACCTTCCCTCTGAGGTTTAAGGGTCTGATCGATGCTTCTCTGTCTCTGGATCTGTGTTTGTTCATCAGTTTATGTTATTCATTATATTGCACAAATGAGTGAAGCATGTGATATGCCTGGTTTTGTCCATTGCTCTATCTCTAGCTCCTAGAACAATGCTGGTGCCTAGTGAGTACTAACAGATAATGGTTGAATATTTGTTGAAAGGTATTTGCATTTCTACAACTCATTCTAAATTACATTTATAGCAACATTAAGATATTGTAGCATCACCAATTGATGGTTATGTTCAACTATTTAAATAGAGAGTTCTTATGTTTTCACTAGACCACCAACTTACACCATACACAAAAATAAACTCATAATGGATAAAGGATTTAAACATAAGACGGAAAACCATAAAAATATTAGAGGAATCCATAGGCAGCAGAATCTCAGACATACGCTGAAGCAATATCATCACTGATACAGCTCCTTGGGCAATGGAAACTAAAGAGAAAATAAACAAATGGGACTACATCAAAATAAAAAGTTTCTGTACAGCAAAAGAAACCATCAACAAAACAACAAGAAAGCCTACTGCATTGGAGAACATATTTGCCAATGTTATCACCAATAAGGGTTTAATCTCCAATATTTACAGGGAACTCATACAACTTAACAAAAGAAAGATAAACAACCCAATCAAAAAATGGGCAACAGACCTAAAAAGATACTTTTTGTAAAAGGATATTTGTATGATTTGTATGTATTCTTAATGTTTTTAGGATCTGGTAAACTAATGCTGGTCATTTTCATTGTTAATATTTTATCTCAGCAATTTTTTTTTAATTTTCACATGAAGATATTTAAAATCTTTATGTAATCAGGTCTCCTAATATTTTAGATATATTGAATTGTTTCTCATCTTTAAAATAATCCCTATTATAATTTTTAAAATGTTATAATAACATTAATTTAATCTGTTTAAAAATGTATGTGTCAGATGAAGATCTATTTTCCCCAAAGGTTAATCTATTATTAGAATTTTTACCTCATTTTATATTAACTCTCTTGTGAAGGAGAGTCTATTGGCAGGCATTCTGCTCTATCTGATATATTTGTGTATATACTGTATTTTACTGTTAACTCCACTATTTTGGTACACTAAGATTATAGTAAGTTTAATGTAACAGAAGTTGCTTTTCTCCTTGTCTTTCTTCTCTTCCAAACTTTTTTTATTTGTTTATTTTTCCAAATAAATCATAGAGTCATATTAATTTTTTTTTAGCCCTGGTGGGTGTGGCTCAATTGGTTGGGTATCATCCCATACACCAAAAGACTGCCAATTTGATTGCCAGTCAGGGCACATGACTGGATTGCAGGCTCCATCCCTGGTAGGGGGAGTGTAGGAGGCAGCTGATTTATGTTTCACTCTCATATTGATGTTTCTATCACTCTCTCCCTCTCCCTTCTTCTCCCTCTCAAAAATATAAAATATATTTTTAAATCATATTAAAATTTTTTAATTCATTTATAAATATTCAATTATATAAAATTTTCATTTTATTTATTCAACTGTATGTGTTTATAGAATGTGAAGAAATGTTACCATCTCTAACAATATTTTTCTCTTTAACTTGAAGGTCTATAATTTGTGTGTTTTTTCTCCAATAAAACATTACTTCCCTTTTGAATATGTGGGTTTGGTGTTTTGGCCCATTTCTCTCTCATTTCTCTTAATCAGGCAATTTTTTCTACAATCTTATATGAATTCCTTATGCATTTGAATAGAACAATGCAGGAAATTTCTCCTACATTACTTTCTTTTCTTCTCGAGAAATAATGTATATCTGTTCAAAAGTGCTCGTTCTATTAGTCTACCAAGGGCCAGATTACATTTTCTGAAGCGTAGCTGCACAAAACAAAGTGCTGAGCTCACATAGTTGGTCTTTATACATTTGTGTGTCAGCACTAAATGCACTGAGCCGTCTGAAGAGCTCGGATGGCTCTAGCTTCCCCGGGGTAGAAGTCGCTAAGCTATGATCCATCAAAAATCAGCCCAGCACGAAACTCTGCAAAGGAAGTATTACTTGGTGGAGTAAGTTTGAGAAATAATTCCTATAATAGCCCTTGCTTGGTTCTTCATAATAACTATTATCATAGCAAAAGCTCTGACAAGTTTATAATAAAAAGTTCTTTGATTTGTTTGTTCCCTACTTCTCCCAAATTTAATTAACAGCATTAAACATTGACTATTTTTTTAATATATTTTTATTGTTGAGAGTATTACAGATGCCCCCAATTTGCCTCCTTCCACCGTGCTCATACCCCACCCCAGGCCTTCATCACACTATTGTCTGTGTCCTTGGGTTATGCATATTCTGTATAATAAAAGGCTAATATGCAAATTGTCCCCTCCTGAGTTCAACTGGGAGACCAGGAGTTCGATCGCTCCCTATGACGTGTGCTGACCACCAGTGGGTGGCGTGGAACATGGTGGGCAACCAGCAGAGGCAGTGGGTCGCTGAGGGAGCAAGGGAAGGAGGAGGCAGGGAAGTCAGGAGGCGGGGAACCTGACTGGCCCTGATCGCTGGCCAGGCCTAGGGACCCTACCCATGC
Organism: Myotis davidii; assembly: GCF_000327345.1. Lineage (NCBI taxonomy): Eukaryota > Metazoa > Chordata > Mammalia > Chiroptera > Vespertilionidae > Myotis > Myotis davidii. The sequence continues at coordinate 13,762,326 of NW_006292696.1, forward strand.
ATGAATTTTGTGCACTGGGCCTCTAATATGCATGTAAATTATTTGGTTAATCTCTTCCCGCTCCCCCAACTCCTACCCTTTGAGACCTGTCAGTCTGTCCCATGCTTCCATGTCCCTGGACCTATTTTGTTTGTCAGTTTATTTTGTTTGTTAGATTCCACATATGAGTGAAATCATGTGATATTTGTCTTTCTCTGACTGGCTTATACTGCTTAGCATAATACTCTCCAGGTCCATCCATGCTGTTCCAAAGGGTAAGAGATTCTTCTTTTATATAGCTGCATAGTATTCTGTTGTATAAATGTGCCACAGCTTTTTTATCCACTCATCTGCTGATGGGCACTTGGGCTGTTTCCAGATATTGGCTATTGTAAATAATGCTGCTATGAACAGAGGGGTGCATATATTATTTCTGATTGATGTTTAGGAATTATTAGGATATATTTCCCAAAATGGGAAACCTTGATCAAACAGCAGTTCCATTTTTAATTTTTGGAGGAATCTCTGTACTGTTTTCCACAGTGGCCTCACCAGTCTGCATTTCCACCAGCAGTGTATAGTGTTCCCTTTTCCCCACATCCTGGCCAGCACTTGTGTTTGTTAATTTATGGATAGTAGCCATTCTGGCAGGTATGAGGTGATACCTCATTATTGTTTAATTTTCCATCTCTCTGATGGCTAGTGACATTGAGCATTTTTCATATGTCTCTTGGCCATCTGTATGTCCTCTTTGAAGAAGTATCTATGATTTTTTTGAGAAAGGGGAGATTATTTGTTTTGATGGTTTGTGTTTTGTTGGGGGATAAATGCAATACCTACTACTTGACCAACAAACTTACACCAAATATACCAATTGTCCAGGCATTATTCCTGTTAATTTTTTGTTTCTGTGAGTCTTTTTTTTAGGTATAGAACGAAAGATAGTTCTACTTTGCTCGTTAGAGGCAGGTCTCAAAGCATTTCACTCACTGACAACTTATTTCATGATGGTGTAGTAATTGCAGCTGCAGTAGACAGTATTAGACAGTCATCATACATAGAAGCTCTATGGTTTGCAAAAAAGAAAACTTTTTGAGGACCAATTTTTGTCTGTAAAATGGGGGCAGTATCTCGCCAAAAGTTATGAGCAGCAGCAGAAGTGCATAGAAAGCCTGTCGTACAATTTTTATAGAGTGGCCACTGTCAGAGATACAGTTGGCATTACAATTAATGATCAATGACAAGAAAAATGAAGAGAACACACTCCCTGCTCTAAACGCCCCCACAGTGGTGCAATAAGGAGTAATAGCTCCATAATGTTTTGCAATTTAAATGTATCTTAATGTACATGGTAGAGAAGGTACACATTCAGATAAGCGCAGTAGTAAAACAGGAAAATGCAGAGAGGGAGCTGAAATGAACTGAGACAGCGGTTCTCAGGGAGTGGTTATTCCCTCAGTAGTAAATGCCAGTCCTGAGTGAGGGGAAGCGCCCACCGCGACTCTAGGAGCATTTGCCCAAGTTGAACATGGATGGCTGTCACACAGCTTGATGGCACTGAACCAAAATGACATCAGAGTTCCCATTCCTCAGCCCCGAGTGCTTGCTGAGTTTCATTTCTTCAGTAACCCTTGGGTAGGGTGGGATTTTAAAAGACATCCCAAAGTTGTAAGCGCTTTTGTGTCCTGTTGACCCCTGAGTCATCCATGGGCAAACCTCCTCTCCTGGCTTTGTTACTGGGGCGTCTTTTTATCCTCCAGGAAATGAAGCCCCAGCTCAGCAAGAACAATGTGGAAATGTGGGCAAATGTCTTTATTACTTTAAGTCTAGACTACTGTGATTCTCCATTTGTGGATCTTCTAAACCGTGTTATTGATAGGCTGCAACCGAAGGGGATAAGGCAGCCCAGATCCTTCCTGGCATTTTGTCACTTCGGCGTATTTAAAGCCATCCATTTCATTCTCGTATCGGTTACACATAAAATTTTACATTGATTGTGAAGTTTTTACTCATATAAATGGTACTGCAGAGATGTGGTTACAATCTACCTGTCTCCTGGATTTTTTCTTTCGCTAAACCCTGGTCACTTCCAAACACTTGAATTTGGAAACTTTTCATATGTCCCATGACTTTAGGGTAAGTAAATTCAAAGTTATGTTGGCAAATTTTAGCTTTTATTATATTTTTATAGATAAAATTTTATTACATCAATAAAACATATTGTGTATAGATGGGGAAAACATGAATTGGAATTTTCTTTTTTTAATTTTTTGAATTTTAATCATTATATTTCAATATTATAAAGAAAATATGGGCTCATATTTTTCTATGCATATATTATAGATTTTTTAATAAAATGAGATGTATATCACACTATTAATTAGTGATCTTTTAAAATTGGTTATTGGTTATCTATACTTTAAAATTTTTATTTTAATAACTACATGATTTTTCATCTTATGAAATGTGGGATTTCTCTCATTTAACAATTATTCCTTAACAAAATATTGGTCAAGTGTTTACTGTTTACATGGGTCTTCCCTAGTTTATGAAGATAAAACAGACACATGTCCCTGTGTTCTTGTAGAATTAACCGTCTACTGCTTGAGACTGAACCTCCTTTCATTTTGGAGCAATTACTAAAAAAATCACTTTGTGTCTTAATTGAATCATTCAAGGATATTTGATCCAGCCCTCTCTGTCATGCTAAGAATATAAGTGTTCTGCCATCTTTTTTCAGAAATTCTTTTAGTCATGTACCCCTAACGTGGTCATCTTCTTATGGACATCAATTCTTCCTCTCTGTTTGGACCCTATGAAATAAGACTGAACTGTGCTGTAGACCTATGCTCTTTGCTAAAACCCACTTAGCTCTGAGCCTAGCTCAAGCCCATGGGCCTCGAGTCAGTGTCCACTGCTCTATCTGGGAAGAGAAGATGAGAATTCAGAGTTAAATTAAAGCTATAAGTGTTCATTCCTTGTCTTCAACTATGATTTATAGATTTGCTTTAAATGATATATTCACTATATTTTGGGGGGTTCTGTCCACTCTGTTCATGGAAACACTCCTAAAATCGGAAAGAATGCCCCGGTCAGAGCTGTTTCTTTTTGGGTTTTGAGATAAATCACCATTGTAAGTTTTTGGGTTACTCTTCAGAAGCATTCCTGGAATGGGTCCTTTAGATAGCAAGAATGCTTGCAACTTTCTTCTCTTGTGCCTCAGCAAAATACCACTCTTGTTGGCACACCATGTTAATCATATCATGCAGATTTCATTGGATGACAACCACATGTAAGTTTTGAGATAACTGGGTACCTCTCTGTGCTGAAATGTGACTTCTCTCATGCTTACCTGGACTTCATGTACATTCTTTCAGTCACACATTCCCTGCCAGATAGAAAGGAATATTGTATAAAATGAAAATAATTTTAAAATATACAGTATTTTAAAAGAACTTACATTTTTAAAAATCTGCTAGTAGATTAAAAATCCGGCTTGATAAAATTAAACGGTATTAAGATCGTATACAACACCAGGTGCCAATTTTGTTTCCCTCTTTCTCTGACCTGCCAGTAGAGAAGTTGTATTTCTCATTGATAGATAACATAAGACTTCCCACCCAAGTGCATAGATGAAAATTTGAGGAAGGACATGCTGTTTTATTTTAATGTTTAAAATATATAAAATATAAAAATATATTAGCCTGACTCACATGGAATGTAGTGACTGAACATGTTTCTAGAAACTTCAAAACAAGTCTCCCTCTTCTATATGTTAGAAATTAGGTTCTCTCAAGATAATAATCAATTTAGAAATAGTGTTTGCATACAGAAATGTAATTTCCGTGTGTTTTGTGTAATATAAAAGATGATGTTTTTATTAATTAAAAGGAATATTTTAGCCCTAGCTGGTTTGGCTTAATGGATAGAGCGTCCGCTAGGGGACCAAAGGATCCTGGGTTCAATTCTGCTCAAGGGCATGTACCTGGACTGCAGACTTCGACCCGGCCTAGGCCCTGGTTGGGGCTCGGGCAGGAGGCAACCAATCGATGGGTTTCCCTCACCTCGATGTTTCTCTGCATTTCCCTCTCTCTTTCCACTCTTCCTAAAAATCAATGAAAAAATATCCTCAGGTGAGGATTTCAAAAACAAAAGGAATATTTTAAAGCCTAGGAGAAGAATTGAGCACTCTTAAAGTAATTGTAATTCCGTGGCATGCTTCAGTGTTTGTTTTGACAGAATCAAAGAAGCAGGTGGTGCAGAGAGGGAACTGTGAATGTACTTCAGCCTGTTCATGTGGGAAAAACTAATGTCCAGGAGTGACCGTCTTTCGTATGTCAGATGACCGAGAAGAAAGTCTGACCCCACAATGTGTTACACAATTTCTGATGCACCCAAGTTCTCGCGATTCTTACAAATACAGATTAGGAAGAGAAAGGCAGATTAGCTCTCATAGTTCGAAATGCATTATGTTCCTTCTGACCCCAGCTCAAATAAAAACAGCATGTTTCCAAGCTTTGCCATGGTCCCCAAACTGAAATTACTCATTTGAAACTTCCAGGACCCATTAGTGTAAAATCAAGATGCTCTTTTTTGAGTCCTTCATTTAGAGAACATTCATTTCAGGGATTTAAGATAATCATCTTAAGTTATTATCAGATAAATCTCCCTTTACATGGGCAGCTACTCTCAAGACAGCTCCTCACTTATTAAAAAAGGGAAAGACAAGTTACTAGAGACTAAGTGATCAACAGAGAAATTAGTAAATCTTAATCGAAAGGCTATAAGCAATGAAATTACATTTTTTGTTAGTCACTTAGAATCACAGAAACTCTAAGGTACCAATACATATCTAGCCCAGAGCTGACCTTTGAAAAATGGGGAAACTGAGGCCCAGAGAATAGAAATGACTTCTGTAGAAAATTAGGACTAGGGAGTTGATAAGAACTGACTCTGGTTTTTGTCTCTGATTGAGCTTTATGTCGTGAAATCTAACATCACCACCATTTGCAGTAAATAGACCCATTCTGAAACAAAAGGTTAATTCTCAAACCAATTACTTTCTCAAAAAATACTAGCCCTCAAGCGTTTGTGAAATATTTCTTCTATTACTATTCTCATTAAGGACAATAAATAGAGAATCGTTTGGGTTCTCTTCATTGTTTAATATTCTTTTAGCAATTTTAAACACATGTATGTCTGAGGAAGGAAGACTCTTACATGGAAACATGACATAGCAACTAACTGCTGGTTTGGACATTGAACTTCAGTTGGTAAGAGTGTACTTAATATACAAATAGATCATTATTTAAATCCTTAGTAATAACCTTATATAAATAACCTTATATAAACCCATATCAAAATATGCTTCTTCACCATCTTCCCCCCAAAACTAAAGAAAAAAAAAAACTCCATTGCAGTCACCCAGCATGAAGATTATGGGAAGATCAGAATGACTGTTTGAAATGTAATTCCAGTGTGCAAATTCATCTACCTAAGGATATTGTTGACTCAAGACAAAACTTCCCTACCCTAATTCAGTTTTCCCCTTTTTATTGGAATGGTTCCCTCAGTGCTACCTTACTCATAGTCCTCTAGTTCTCTTGTAGTGATGGCACGTTTTATACTAGATAACTCGGGGCTGAGAGAGGAATAACAGCACTGATTTAGTGTTAACTCTGGGCCAGACAGCACACTGTCATTACCTCTAGTAGACCTAAACCACAAAAGCAAATAGCATCCCTCCTTGCCAGATAAGGAGCTAAAGCCCTGAAAGCCTCAGTGGTTTCTATGGTGCCCCGTAGCCAGGAAGCAGGAAGCCTGGCCCACTCGGCCACATCCCTGTTTGCCCATTCTACTCTGGGGCTGCCTCTTCCAGACCTCTATCCCAAGAATCTCTTCGGCCCATTCCCATTGAGTTCATTGATCCCCTCTCTACTGTCCCACCAGTGAATATCCAGAGGCACTGAAAGCATCTCTTCTTTCATTAGGATTCCTGTGTTAGATTAGGAGGACAGGGTCCAAGGTGTTCTCTAGTGATCAGTTCACTTTCACAGGGCACAGGACAGTCTGGAACAGAACGCCAGAACCCATTAAGAGGCCAGCTCAGAGCCTGGCTTTTCCAAATCCAGCTTTGGAAAGAAAAACTCCCTGGACTTAGCCCTCCACTTGTCAGCCTCTGTCCTCTTGGAGTTCGGAGGATTTCTGCAGGTTCAAGTAGTGGGACTCGTGCCCACTTAAAGGGGTTGGAAGGGCAGTAAAGGATAAAGAGGGTCAAATATATGGTGAGGGAAGATGATTTGACTTTGGGTAGTGGGCACACAAGGCAATATACAAACCATGTGTCATAAAAATGTACACTTGAAACCTATATAATCTTATTAACCAATGCAATCCCAATAAATTTAATAAAAATTTAAAAATGTCCCCTGGAATGTCCTAGGATTGGTTCACTTAGACCAGATAAAATAGACACTTGACATCATAGGTAAGAAGACAGGGGAAATAGTTAGAAATAATAGTGTTATATTACTACTAATATATATGTAGAAGTATGGTTTTGGATTATAATTTGTATGTATGTATTTTGTTATATTTACATTAATAGTATAAGACTGTGGCATTATTTTATTTTTGTTAATCCTCACCTAAGGATATTTTTTCCATTGCTTTTCAGAGAAAGAAGGAGGAAGGGTGGGAGGGAGAGAGGGAGAGGGGGAGAGAGAGAGAGGCATTAACTGGTCACACACACCGACCAGTTGTGAGAGCTAACCATAACTCAGGTACACTCTCAACTGGGAATTGAACCCATGACACAGTGCACAGGCCAACGCTCCAACCACTGAGCAACATTGGCCAGGACGAGACTATGGTATTATTTTAAAAATTATACGTGGTATTATATTTCTGTATCTCTATAATATTCTGCACAGATTTCTCCCAGAAAACTTACCAGGTATTTTCATAATTACAAGTGTGTGTGTACACACACACACACACACACACACACACGTGTATACTATTCCCACTCTGCTGTGTACTCTCTACTCTGCACTATTCACTTCTGATGCTCACGGCCTCACATAGTCCAAGGAGACAGGAAATGTTGACTGAAAGAATGAGTGAACCAACCTTTAAATGGCAGGGTGCAACAAGACAACACCCCCATTCCATGAGTTTAGATGCAGGAACCCTCCTACAGTCGGAGAGGTTTCTCCATGAGACATCAGTGCAGTGAATTCAAACTGGCACTCGGACTTCGTACCAGGGGCCACTGCCTGTTAACTTTCCATTTTTGCTTTACATACCAGGAGAACAGATTGATATTGCATTTTAATTGTGTGTATTAGAGGAAGGCATATGGTTTTGACAATTTCTTCTTTACCTTCTGTAACATGAAATTTGTCATTTTATCCCCAAAATAAAAGATTGGAGGAGGGAGAGTGCCTGCTTTTTACGCGAGTTCCATTTTCTCTCCCGTGTGAAAGTCTCCAGAGATATGTAACAAGGATATGCCAAGACGATGCTGGCACTGTCTTCTTATTGCCATGGTGATCTCCAGCTCTCTTGAAATCTCAAGGGAGACTATGGTATTTTAAAAGCAACTTGAATTTTGGTAATTTAAAAGGGCTGGGAGGAGTCATCTTTCTGCATTTTGCCAGCGTGGGTAAATATGGATAGCAAATGATGTCTAGAGAGGAAGGATGTTATTGCTCTTTATTAGGTGGGTAATCCCACGTTGCAAGATGAAAAGCGCGTGACAGTCATGGATGGGGTACTTGCGGCAATTCAGAGCCCTACTGCGAATCTTAAAGTATGTCTAATCACAACCTTCCTACCAACAATGTTCTCTTTCCTGAGTTGCTAGCATTGAACTTAGAGCTGAAGGGCTGATTGTCAGAGTGTTTCAAGGTAGGAAGCACTGTGGAATGTATGTAAATGTTGGCAGTTATCAAAGCAAAGGGGGGAAACGCGGTTCTCTTAAACTGGAAATTAAGTCAGACAAGAGTAATTCCGACTGGAGGTTAATCACCCCCTCTCCCATCAGGACAGGCTCTCACATTAGAGATCTTTTGAACTTCGTTTGAGGAACGGCGCTCTCCTGGAAAAGCCTCGAAGATGAAAAGGTTTTGTTTCACTTCAGAAGACAGCTGAGATTTTTTTAGGCGTTTCTTTTGAGCTATGAAACGAAGGCTTAGAATAAATGAAGAGGGAGGCAAATTTTAAAGGGCAAGAGACCTACAGGAAGGAAACAGGCCCAGGCAAAGGGAGTGACTTCTTGTGTCTTTGTCTTTGCATAACTTAGTATGGAGCATTTAGAGTGGGAAATGATATGCAGCTAAAGGTAGGGCTTGGGGTATTTTGTGTGAGCATATATCCTATTAGGGCAGCGAGTTGTCAAGGGAAAGGAAGAGAAGGGGTGGAACAGTGCTCTTTAATTAGGAATTTCCCGCAAATGCAGGTTCCAAGTTTTGCAGATGGGCAAGTTAACTGATTTTTACAAAACAACCTACACCTAATGTTTCTCAGTTGAAAATATCCCATGGAACCCTCAAATGCTGCCTCCGCCAGCAAGAATGGTTTGGTGGCCCCCGTGGCAAAAATGAGAAACCTGTTCTCTTATTTTAAAACCCTCTGGGTTAGAGCACCTACCATGTCACTCCTAATCTTCTTTAATGCCATTTTTAGCTGTTATGACCCAAAATAGATATAGACAGATGGTTTTGTTGGAATTTATTTGTTTGATTGATTTTGTTTTGTGTTTAGCACAGAGATTTGGTGATTTAAAAAAAAAAAATCCTTTATTTATTTATTTATTTTTTGTTAATCCTCATTCAAGGATATTTTCCCGAGACCTGGGATTGGGCTTGGGATCGAGCCTGCAATTGAAGTATGTGCCCTTGACCAAAATCAAACCTGGGACCCTTCAGTACACGGGCCAACATTCTATCCACTGAGCCAAACCGGCCAGAGCTGCTATTTTTTGGCTAGTGAAGTTTCCTCTTGAGAGCTAGCAGGTGACTTGCTGAGTATAAAAGCTCAGTAATGTACTTGAGGATAGCGTTAAGAGTTTCATTACTTCACTTTCATGTACAGACACAGTAGTCCCCAGCCCTTGGTTTCACTCTCCATGGTTTGTTACCCAAGGTCAACTCTGTTCTGATGATATTAAATGGAAAATTCTAGAAGTAAACAATCCACAGCTTTTAAATGGTATGTCGTTCTGAGTAGTATAATGGAATTTCTCACCAACCTAGTGTGTCCCACCAGAGACATGAATCATCCCTTTGTCCAGCTTACTGATGCCGTACATAGAGTACCATAAGGTAGAGAGGAGAGAGAGAGAGAGCATTCACATAACTTTTATTACAGAGTATTCTTGTAATTGTTCTTAACAATTCTTAGAATTAGTTATTGGTGTTGATCTCTTACTGTACCTCATTTATAAATTAAACATTATCACAGGTTGTATGTATAGGGAAATAATATGGCACATAGAGGGTTCAGTACTATCTGTGGTTTCAGGCACCTGCTGGGGGTCTCAGAATGCATCCTCACACATAAGGGGGCTGGACTGTACATGGAATCCAGAATAAGTCTTCCCGAGGTCATTTTAATGCACATGTATGTTAATGTTCAGTCTATACTAATAACATTTTCCGTATGTGTTCTCTCCAATGGCAGGTTCCTGTATTTAGTATTTTAAGCTATACATTTAAACAGATATTAGGTTTTCATTTTCTTCTTGTAACATGTTCTTGACATTAAAGAAGATGACTGATTTGGGGGGCAAGTCAAAAAGGTGGTTTTTTAATGGAATCAGTGTCTAGTGTTGTGGGTTTGCTGTTTTTCCATACAGGGGAGATTTTCTTTTCTAAAATTTTAAGCACAGTTCTAAAATAAATCTACACCATTTTAAAGTGAATTTTAATATTCCCCACAGTGTAGTAGTTTTTCTTTTCCTGAAAATAGATCCACAAATGTCATAAATTAGTCTGCAGATTTTTTTCTTATTATGCTTCCTCCTTCAAAAATATTCAGGAAAGTGATTATATGTGGTGTTCAACTCAAGGCTGATGAGTTGGTTATAATTATCAAGGCAGACATAATGAGATGAAAACAACTCTTTCTCCAGGGCCTCGGAGGAGTTTTCAGTCACCATCATAACCCTGTCACGCTGGGTTAACTGTTTTCTGCCCAAGTAGATGTCAACACAATTAATTTCACAGTTTCGTCAGCTGATATGGTTAGGGTTCATTTGCTCATTTAGGCAAGAAGATCCCCATATGTTAAGGGTGGAATTGATTTCTGGGTTCTGCATAGGCAGATAAAACAATGAGGAAAATAGACACTTATTTGTATTTAGATGTAACTAAAAGGCATTTCACTCTTTAGCGTGTGTCTGTAGACAGGCATGTAAAGTGATTATTTGGCATTGCCGTTTAACATTCATTCCGTCATTCACTCACTCTACAAAGATCTGTCCAGTGCCAGTTTTGTGCAAAGCCATTGCCAGGCTTGGAGGTTATAGTGAGAGCAAAGCAGAAAAATCCTTGTGAAGCTGGCATCTACTTGGGAGGAAAACGTTGTTAAATAATTGCACTGATATATCTAACTAACAGTAAAATATGAAAAACAACTCAATAATTCACATGGTGTTTGCAACTCGTTCTTCACACAATAAATGTTTGCCATGGAAGAGTATTCAGTAAAACTTTCCATAACAATGGACATATTCTATTTCTGCATTTTCCAATATATAGGCACTAGCTACGTGTAACTTTTGAAAATGAAATGTGGTTAGTGTGTCTGAGGAATTGAACTTTTAATTTTTTTAATGTTAATGAATTTAAATTTAAACAGCCACACAAGGCTACTGATTCCCATACTGGACAGTGCTGGCCTAAAATATGTCATATTGTGCCTATTTTAACCCTTGAAAATGGTACTTATTATGGCATAAAAACAGGTCATGGTATATATAAATTTAATTCATTCTTTATGCCATGAGCTACAGGGAACATTTTCAAAGACCAAGACAATAATTATGTGTTTGCATATTTGATAAGCAATGATGAACTAATGTCCTTGATCTTAGTGTCTGAGCAGATTACAAATTAATATTTATGTCTTGAATCCCAAATCTGGTGAAGATATTTTCCTAAGTCCGGTACTTTATTTGTTATTGTTGCTCTGTTTCTCACTGAGATTGTATATTAATTTAGTTGATTAACGTGACTCATTACCATGAATCTTCTTCTTTAGCTTATGCTGCTGCCTAGTAAAAACCGAAAACATATTTTCATCCAAGGAGGTATTCGATATCATTCCCCCATAACCAACTTCTCATTCTCTTTTCTTAGTGTATATGTACCTATGTATTAAGGATGGGAATTGAAAGACAAAAAAAAGGAACTGGGGGTTACAGAAGGATGCAAAGACGAATGAAGAAGGGAAAAGCAAGGAAGGGGAGAGAGAAGGAAGGGGAAGCCAAAGGAGGCACTTACAGAATTAAAACAACCCTGAGAAGGAAGCCTTTGTTTCCAGGAAATATGGGATGCCTTTGCCGTGAATACAGCTATAAGCTTTCAGGTTGCCATCAGCTCTGTTTCCTCTGGCATTTTCATGAGTCTTCAGATTCCTGTCCCTGCAGTTTTGTGGTATCAAGAATAATTGAGTGTTTTTGGATTCTACATTCCTCAGCAGCTCCTTGTTGTTTTTCTCCCATTTTATTTCTCACTAAAGAAAGAACAATGAGTCAAACAATTTTCTGCTCCTTCTCCTTTCCAATTGACATCCAGGACCTTTTAACTCACTGCCTCGTAGAAAGCCCTGTGCAGGCCATCTGTAAGGCATGTGGGCGCCACCCCTCCATCCCTTCCATTGGCTCACCATCTGTATTTTTCATTATTGATGAGAGCAGAGCAAAGAAAAAAAATATTTCTCTATCACTTTCTGCTGAAGATTGAGTGTTCTGGGTCATGGTTTGGGTCAGATATGCTTTGGCGGGTGGGTGGGAAGGGTATATGTTGTAGAGAGTATTTTAGACTCTTTGCTCAAGTCCGTTGAGGAGGAAATTGCCTCCTTATGAATGTGTTTAAACTCATATGAAGTCATCTATCCTCTCTCTTACTATGAATTGAGTGCATACTTTCCTCGATGCTGATGAGGCAAAAAGAGAGAGCTAGAGAACAAGTCAGACAAAGAAACTTCGATCAATGAAACTTACATTCTGTCAGCCGCCAGAGCCTGAAAGGAGAAAATAAACACATAAGCAAGGGGAAAAAAGATAATTTTGAAGAGATAAAGGCTATAAACTAAATAAATACAGAGTGATATGATAGCAATTGGTCATGAGGAGAGTGCCCTTAAAGATGATAGTCATGGAAGGAAGGACGCTTAAAAACAGGAACAATTGAACTGAGACTTGGGTGACAGAGGGAGGCTCTCATGGGAATAATTATGGTAAGGCTTTCCAAGAAACATCAAGGCCATGGATCACGGAAGGGTATGACTCTGATGTTTCGGATTCTTGCATGTAGAAGATCACAAAGAGATCCATTAGGTTAAATATACATGAAGAAGAGGAAGCTAGGTATGAGAGAAGGATGTAGAAACTTAAGTATCACTAGAAGCTCAACCACCTTGAATGTCATTTCTCCCCATGTTATGGATTAGTAATGAAGTAATAGACCATATGGTTTCTTCAATTTCATTAGGTACTGTGAGGTGATAATATGATTTCAGGTATTATCAGTAAAACTTAGATCAGCAGTGTTTCCCTGAATTGTTTAACATCATCTATTTCAGGGAGGAAGTTTGTGTTGGCTTTCAGATGTCACAGCTCACTTCTGGGCAATAGAAAATAAAATTTTAGGTTAAGAAATAATTGCAGGATACTTAAAACTATTCTTTAAGACCGTCGAATCATTTCCATCCATGGGTGATGTGGGGGAAGCAGGAAGGATCTGTACCCCAAGCCCTGCTAAAGACAGAGATCTTGCAAATAAGAGTTAGCAGAGGGACTGTGAACATCACAGTGTGAAATGAAAGATAAATTATATAGAGTGCTTTATTTTCCATTAAGTACCTCCTTTAATTGATCTGGAGTTTCATGTAACATATGGCGTGTGTTTTTGAAGTGTGTTTCAGGGTGGTGCTATGAATTTCTCCATTTTTATAACTCAGAGCCCTGATTAGGGTGAACTAAAATAATACGAGTTTGTTTAAAATTTTCTTAAAGCACTGAATTTGAAAAGACTAAAATTGGTAGAATGATATTAAAAGAAAATGACAAACACGAAACATGAGAGTAGGACCCGTCAACCCAGCTTACTACTGAAATAATTTCTGGCACATAGTAGGAGATCAAAAAATATTTGTCAAAAATGGTAGAAGGTAGAATGAGTCCACACTCTACAATTAAAACAACAGCAGGTAAAATAAGTTAGTAAGTTAAGACTTAACTTTGAGCCTAGAGGCTCAAATTGAGTAGTTAGTAATTAGTGAATTACCATTTCATTGATAAAATGGGGCATTGGGGCATTTGTCTCAATCTCCTCCTTTGTATTACAAATTGATATTGAAGATCAATATTGTGTTGGCTTGTCATCAGGAGGTTTTTTTAAGTGCTTTTGTCACTATTAATCTTTTTCTTGTGATCTAAGTATCTAGTAGGTTTCTGTTTATAAGTAAGTTCTTATGTTGGATTTGGATTTCTATAAGGTTTCTCCTTCAAAAACCCCTCACTGTTTTCCCGATCCATGAAGAATAAGTCCTCTTGAGTATGTTCCTGATACCAGGGCACCAGGATGGAAATGGAATGTATCAGCGTGTTTTGGTGGGTGATTGCAATTCTTTTGGCTGATGCCAGGGCTAAAAGGAAATCTAAGTCCAAGCTTCTAGTGGTTTACAGACTATTAGGGAAGAAAGATGCACACCTGGTATAAAGATGCACCATGAGTGAAATCTGTGGATGATGCAAGGAGAAAAGGAGTGATTCTTCAATCTACTTGTACAGATTCATGAATATTTCATGGAGATGAATTTTGCAAGGTGTTGGGGAAGTGAACAGGAAGATGATATGCCAGGCAGAAGGAAGTGGTTTGCTCAAAGACTTGGAGGCATGCAATAAGGTGTGTTCCTTGAACTGCCATGAACAACAAGGTCATCTCTTGTCAGTGCAGTGAGAGAGAAAACCAAAGATGTTGTCCAGGCCAGCTCATGCTCCTGAAGTAGACTGAGTGCTTTCCTGTATGATGGATGCTGTAGGTCATGGAGAATATGGAATTGTAAACAGGAGAATGTAATGAATGATTGGATGTTCATTTTTTTAAAAAAGACCACTTTGGTACACTGCAGTGTGGAAACAGAAGTAGTCCATTTTTCAATTTCTTTTTTTTTACTATTTATTTATCACTTGATATTAAGAACCTACTATGAATCAGCTTTTGTCGATACACTTCATATCCTTCATATAAGGATATGAAGACCAAATAAACGTTCAGTATAGGGAACACTGTGACTCTCAGAGACCATGGTTAAAATAAGTCACATTATCCAAAAAGGGCCAGTGAATAACTATTCATCCCAGAGTGCTCCCTTTAAATATAGCCATACGTCCCCACTGAAAAAGGTTCCCCTGGGGTCACTGCCACTGCGCATAATTAGACCGCCTGCATGGGTGCCTGAGGATTATGTGTTGAACTAGTTCTTTTCTTCTTTGGAGTAGAATAGATATCACACGGTGATCAATTTCTACATCAAATCCAAATGAAACTCACTAATGGGCACTCATTTTAAACTACCAGTATATGTATGTTTTGTATAACCACACCCTCTTCCTGTAATTGCACCTACTCATGCCTGAGGTACACTGGGCATTTTTTCTAATAGATTGTGACCACTGGAGGGTCTTTATCATCTCATGCAAGACTCTCAGGTGGGAGTGTATATCAGAATCCTGTGAGGAACTTTTAAAAAATATGTATATTTGGGTGCCATGCAAGAGATCAGAATCTGTAATCCCAGATTAAGGGTAAAAGCAAGGGAACTTCTTAGTGTTAAAAGCTCCCCAGAGGATTCTCAGACATTCAATCACTTGAAAAACCACTCATTCCAATCAGATATCCCTTATTACACAACGAGGTCTGGATTGCTAGGTCAGGGACAGGAAGTCCAATCTCTTGAGGCCTAGCCCAGAGCCATTCCCATTACTCTACCTCTTCCTGTATCCCTTTAGCCTGCCCTGAACTTTGAGCCAAGACATCTCTGTTGCATGGCTTTAATCTAAGAGGTGGTGGCAGGAAGAATTTGCAATCTAAATGTATTGGTCAGCTAGTGCGGCCATAACAGAATAATATAGACTGTGTTATTTAACCAATAGACAGTATTTCTCACAGTTCTGGCGGTTAGGAGTCTCAGGGCAAGGTATCAATGTGGTTGGGTTCTACCTTGGTTTACAAACTGCTACCTTCTTGGTATGTTTTCACATGGTAATGACAGGAGGAGGGGAAGAGGAGGAGAGAGTGCGGAAAATGTAAGGAGAGTGTGAGGAAGAGGAAGAGAGACAGAGGAAGGGGAAGCTCTCTGATCTCCTGTTATGAGGGCACAAAAAGCATCATAAAGACCTATTTTCATGATTTCATCCAAACCTGTTCACCTCCCCAAAGCCCCGCCTCCTTTTGAGTTAAGGCTTCAACACATGAATCTTGGATGAATACATTCAGTCCTTTAGACTTAGGGACTGTATCTCAACCCTGGCTGTATATTAAAATCATTTATGGACCTTTAAGAAATGTCTTAGCCTGTGAAGTTCATATTTAATATCTTCATCAGGCCTGCTAGTGATGCAACTTTACTTGAAGCCTTGATGTCCTCATCTGAAAAAATGGAAATGGTATTTACCAGCTCTGCTGAAGACTACATGAGATTATAGATATTAAAGGATTGGTTATCTCTCTAGCATTATGAAAATACTAGAGCCCCGGTGCACAAAAATTGGTGCCCTCGGGGGCGTCCCTCAGCCCGGCCTATGCCCTCTTGCAGTCTGGGACCCCTTGGAGGATGTCCACCTGCTGGCTTAGGCCCGCTCTCTGGGGGATCGGGCCCAAGCTGGCAGTCAGACATCCCTCTGACAGCCCGGCAGCCCTCGGGGGATGCCCACTGGCCAGCGGGGAGCAGGCCTAAGCTGCATTCAGATATCCTTAGCACTGCTGAGGAGGCGGGAGAGGCTCCCACCACCACCACTGTACTGGCAGCGGTCAGCCTGGCTTGTGGCTGAGCAGAGCTCCCCCTGTGGGAGCGCACTGACCACCAGGGGGCAGCTCCTGCATTGAGTGTCTGCCCCCTGGTGGTCAGTGCTTGTCATAGTGACAACTCATTCCCAGTCGTTCTGCTGTTAAGGTCAGTTTGCATATTACCCTTTGTTATATAGGATAGAGGTCTGGTGCACAGGTGGGGGCCAGCTGGTTTTCCCTGAAGGTGTCCTGGATCAGGGTGGGCATCCCGCTGGGGTGCCTGACTAGCCTGGGTGAGGGGCTGATGGGTGTTTGCAGGCTGGTCCCACCCCCTTCAGGGTCGGGATCCCCACTGGGGTTCCTGGCCAGCCTGGGTGAGGGGCTGATGGCTGTTTGCAGGTTGGCCACAACCCCTTTAGGTTGGGGGGTCCCCTCTGGGGTGCCTGGCCAGTCTGGGTGAGGGGCTGAGGGCCGTTTTCAGGCTGGCCAAGCCCCCCAGTGATGGAAGCTCCCAGCCTCTCCTTTTTTTTCTTTTTTCTGTTTATTCTGGGATTTATTTACCTTCTATAATTGAAACTTTGTTGCTTTGAGTGGAGCTCAGAGCCGGCCGTGGCAGCTGGGAAGCCTGGTTTCCTCCATCATTGGGGCAACCAAGCCTCCTGCTTGCTCCAGCTCCATTGCTGCCAGCAGCCATCTTGGTTGGGTTAATTTGCATACAGTCACTCTGATTGGCTGGTGGGCGTGGCTTAAGGCATAGCGAAAGTATGGTCAATTTGCATGTTTGTCTTTTATTAGTGTAGATAACTTGCAGTCTTAATATACTATCTTTCTTTGATGAGCTGCTTCAGATGAAACTTGTACTTTAAGTGTTATAGCTCAGACCTTTTAACAGTCATGTATTCTGGTGGCCCTGGATTGGAACCGCTGGTGCTCTGAATATGCCAGGAAGGCATTCCCACAAGACAGTGTCGCTCAGGAGTCACGAGTCCCTGTACTCACAAATCATGTAAAAGAGGAAAGAGGGAGCATGTAGCTGTGAGAAAAAACATTCAGTGCTCTGAGCCACTTTTGATGGAGACACAGTAGAGAGAAATGCCGTCCTACTATTAGAAAAGTAATAGGGCCGACACTGTGACAAGTGGCAGGTGGCATTCGACCCTCAGGGCTGGCAGAGCTAGAGAGTGAATGCCATCTAAAGGGGCAGCTGTTTGTCCTCGGTCCAGGCTAGCCAGATCATCCCTCTGAAAATCCAAAATGCATGCTTTTAGGTAAAAGCTCCCAATATTTAAATGTTAGTAACTAATTTAAACGCACACCCACAGAGACTAAACATTTCACCAGATGCCCCATTTGGCCTGCATGCTGCCCGTTGATGACCATCCCTTTGCGCCCTATACTCCATCTCCTCCATCCACAAAACCATTGCTTTTTGTTCATCCACAAACAAAATGCAGCACTGTGCTGGCACCCAGTTGGCAATCCCTGGCACAGATCCTTGTTTCCTCTCGCTCAGTGTTTCTGGCATTGGTTTGTATGGATTACAGTCATCCGTGCTATCAATATTTACTGAGCAGATACTGCGCTGGATGGTAATGATACAAAATTCAGTAAGTCACGGTCCCTGCCCTGTGTTGCTGCTAGTCTAGAACTAGGAGAGATGCCCAGAGCAGTGACGAAGCCAGAAAGAATATGACAGACAAGGAAACAAGGACATGTCACCCACCTTCCTTTACAGACTCTGTTGCTTCTTTTTATTAATAACAGTGAATGCCCTCCCTTTTCTTTTACCTACCCTTCTTCCCTTTTTTTTTTTTTTTTTTTTTTTTTTGGACAAGGCATTGTGCAAAGACCACATCTCACCTGGTTCTTTTGAAGCATGGGAGCCTCAGAAGGTCATGGTGTCAAACCGGAAGTCCTGCCCAGTACAGTGCTAACAATGAGTACCCTAGCATCGTCAACATTTCCTTTGAAATGAATAAGTGATCGCTGTATTCAGCAAGGAACAAAGACACCCCGATGAATTTGGTTCACATGGGCTCCCGGCTTTTCTGTTTGTAACCCGCGTGTTTGGCGCTCAGTGATGCCAAGTGGCTTGCCCTGGGGACAGTCTTGTAACAGGCTTCTCTCCAGGGGAGTGTCTCTCAAAGCCTGAGATGGTTATCTGTTAATAGAAGGGAAAACAAGTTGGGAAAGTAGGCCATGTGCGTCGCCGATAAACATGAAAATTTCCTTGGCGAGAGCCCTCCGCTCGCTGCCAAAGTGACCTTGGTTGGCGCAAAGATGACAGAGTGCTTCCCTGCGCGGGCCTGACAGCATTGCTATCACAGCCCGTTTGACAAATCGTTCACATTAAATCGGGGGGCACTTTCGGCAGCGCCGACGTCCCCTCTCCATCACTCCTGATTACCACACAAACGTCAGCCCTGGCACCAAGCACATTTGTCAGAGGGAGTAAAAAGCAGTTGTTAGTAGGAGCGCTACCTGTCATACTAATGGACCAGCGCTTGTTGCTTTGTGTCCCGCAGGAGCCTACAGATTTGCAAAAAAACCCCACAAAAAACAAAACACAATTTTTGGGAAGGGTTGCCCAATGTTTGTTGAGAATGCTTTTGTGCTTTGGTTAAAGAGGGGTATTGAAAGCTTGTCAGATGGGACACCCACAGGTCTTTTCTTGGAAGGAGGACAGAGTTGAATTTTTTGGGGTGACTTTGCTGTTTAGTGACTGCTGCCATTTCTTTGTGGTCAGAGAGGCAATAGCAAGATTTTCAGTTGAGCTTATCCAGACCTAATAAACTTTAAATTTGTAAAAAATAATTTAAAAAAATGAATGGAACAATTCTCTGTTATTTGTGAGGGAACATCCTACCCTTCACTCTCTTTATTTTTCCTTTTTCTTTTTTTTTAAATCAAATTTATTGTGGTGATCTTTGTTAATAAAAGTATATAGGTTCCAGGCATACACTTCTATACAGCATCATCTATATGGTATTGTGTGTTCACCATCCCTGACAAGTCTCCTTCCATCACCCTGGACCTCCCCTTCACCCTCTTCTACCTCTCCAACCCCCCTTTCCCTCTGGTAATCACCATGCTGTTGTCTGTGTCTATGAGGTTTTTTTTTTATTTAATCCCTTCCCATTTTTCACCAAGTCCACCATCCCCTCTGATAGCTGTCAGTTTGCCCTATGCATCTATGAGTCAGTTTCTGTTTTGTTTTATTTTTTACGTTTATTTTGTTCATTAGATTCCACATATAAGTGAAATCATATGGTACTTGTCTTTGACTAGGTTACTTCACCTAGCCTAATGCTCTCCGTGTCCATCCGTGCTGTCACAAAAGGTAAGATTTCCTTCCTTTTTATGGCTGAGTAGTATTCCATTGTGTAAATGTACCACAGCATTTTTTATTCACTTATCTACTAAAGGGCACTTAGGCTGCTTCTAAATCGTGGCTATTGTAAATAATGCTGCAACGAACACAGGGGTACATAAGAAAATCATGTGAAAGGGGTGGGATATGAATGTTTCTTTCTGTCATCTTGGCCTTCACAGGTGCAGGCTTTGCATGAAGCCTCATGTGTTATTGCATACACTTGTTTCATCACTCAGCCAGAACAACCTTTAGAGGCAGGCTGGCCATGAACTCTTATTCCCATTTTCGAGATGACAAAACTGAGAAACCAAAAGGTTATTGCCCAGGATTATATGTACAGGAGATTGGCATTTCTCGTCCATGCCCATTGACTCAAGTCCACATTGTCACTGATATTCCAATAAAGTATATACTGTGGAGCTGACTCTATGTGGGCCACACAATGCTGCTTCATAACTCTATTTCCAAGTCATCCTTTCCTTCTCCCCACATCCTTCACTAGTCAGTTTGAATTAGATTTCTCTCTATTCTTTATCAAAAGATTTTAAAAAAAAAAAAACTTTATTTAGAATTTTTGAAAATTGGAGAAACCAAAGTAAAGAAAAGGAACAGACTGGGTAGAAAACTTTTATCTGACTGTACTTTATAAGGTAGAATCAACTACTCTAAATACTGGTTTGAGAGAGTGAACTTCTGGTACTGGAAAAGTATGGGATTGCTGTGTTGAATCTGAATCTTGCTGTGCTCTGCTGTTCTATCTGTTGAGCCATGAGAGGCCCCTCTTTGGCTTCTTGTGAATGTACTACTCTAAGGGATGAAACAGGCTGGAGTGGTCAGCTTGAGATGGGCTAAGTTGAATAAAGCAGCACTTCTTAAGAATTTGATTCCTTTCTTATTTTATTCCAAAAGTCTTAGATGAATGTTTCTGGATGTTTGTTCTGGTTTATTCCCATTGGACATTTCAGTTACTATCAGTGCCCTTTTCCTAGAGAAATAGGTGATCTATAATTAGCTCTCCTTTGCAACCTACTCAGATCCTCGAACCAGTAAACCTCAATGGATGAAACCCTCTCTGATTCCTAAGAAGATAATCCCTCATAAATTCATTCATTCATCAGATTTTTTATACACTTACTGTGTGCCTGGCCTTGGACTAAACTCTGGGATTTCCAAGGGAAATCTTGGCCTCCCACAGGTTTAATGTGGATTAGTTTATAAGAATACATCTGCCAACCAATAACTGCAGGCCTTCCAAAACATCCACTTCACCATAACCTTCTGACTATGCCCCAGGGCTTTATGTTACTGGATCTACTTCATTTTCTCGATCTTAGTCTCAATGACTACTCTTTATCCTGTAACTCTTTTTAGATTATAGAGGCATTGAACATATCAATATTTCTCACTTTTCTTTCATTAATAGCAGATTTCTTTTCATATGGGAATATATGAAATAGATCAAAGAAGAGCATTCATGGTTGAAACAGGGGTGTGGGATCCCCACTTGGTCTGGCCCCCTGGTAGCTCCCTAGAGCTTAGTGTCTTGCTGGGAGAAGATAGGGAAAGCCCGGGCGTAGGGTTGCCTGCTGGTGGTGCTGAAGAAGAAGGCTGCCTCCACCCACAGACCCTCACCCTCTCTTCTTGCTCCTGCCTACATCAGCAACACTGTAATACTGTCGCATTGAGATGCCATCCTGGGAGGAAGGGAGAGTCGTATCAAGAAGGTCTTGATGAAGAGATAGTTTGAGGATACTGAACTTGTAGATTGAATGATAACAGTTCCCATTTAGAACCGTGTCTCAGATACTCTGAAGTAATTTCATCTACATTTGTCTCAATTGAGCACTAATAACCCCATGAGTTTGTCCCAGTTTTATTTTATTTTACAAGTGAAAAATATAGTCATGGTGTGCTGTCCAGAGTCATATTGTGGGAGTCAGGACTGAAACCCAAGTTCTCCAAGTCCAGCCCTGCTCACTTCTTTTGCTTCCCTCATGCATTGCTCATAGCCGTGCAATGCCTCCTAACCAGAGCTGCCTCCACCATCCATTGCTCCCTTCTCCCATCCCTCCTTCACGAAGCTGACAT
Organism: Myotis davidii; assembly: GCF_000327345.1. Lineage (NCBI taxonomy): Eukaryota > Metazoa > Chordata > Mammalia > Chiroptera > Vespertilionidae > Myotis > Myotis davidii. The sequence goes on from NW_006292696.1 coordinate 13,784,004, forward strand.
GGGCCCGTTTCTACCCGGATCCCATTGTCCATGGAGACATATCTTTCCAGGGAAGTGAGTACGCACCTCCAAAACAAGATAGACAGAAGGGGGCATGTATTTAATTTTCCTAAGATATCCTGCCTTATTTCCTTTATGTCCAGACACACTGCATGATTTTTTTTAAAGATAGAGAATGTGGCTCTGTGTTAATTTCCTTAGCTACACACCCAACCATCCATCAGTGCCTTAGTGGCATATGATATATTCAATACATTTTAAACACTGCTACTTTTAAAAATAACTTTCAAAGGTTGTAAATGTCAAACTGAGATTTGAAATATGTCAGATAGCTGTCATTTTTACACCCTTCATTAATTTCAATTGGACTCAGTGAATTGTATTTGACAAACTGTTTTCATACAATGACTACAAGCGTGCTACGTTGACGTAGCACATCCCTGGCATGTGGAATGTTTTGAGGAGAACTTGACTGTATGACTTCTCTCTGACCTCATGGATGACATGAGACCATCCAGTGACAAGTGTGGCAGCATTCAACTCTAAGGTTTTTCAAATGGTGGCATTTGGAAAAACTGCAAGAGGCTTATTCAGAAATGGAAATGTCTTACCAGAGTTCTCAGTAAGAAAAATAGACACATTTGTGCTCAATATAAACTTGGAAAATTTGGACTACAGTTAAGGCAAAGGGTCATGAATAAAAATGTCCTTTAGGCATATCGGAGCAGGTAGAGACATGCATGGAAGAATCAGGTCTGGTTATAAAAATAATTTCCTTATTAAAATTAACCGCAGCTCTCAACTGTTAAACGCTATACCAAGAGCATGATCCAAAGAACAAAATGCTTAAACCCTAGGCTCTCGTGTCAGACTCTGTAAATTCAAATGCTGGCTCCACCTCCTACTCTGTGACTGTGGGTAGGTCACTTGACCTCTAGGTACCTCAATTATGTAATTTGTAAGGTCAGGATAATGATATTACTTATCTCATAGAGTTACTATCAGGACAACGTGAGGTCAATGAATGTTAGCTATTATTATTACATAGCAGGACTTCGTAAAGTGCTTCACACACATTCATTTAATTCTCCAACTGTGTTGTGAGCTGGAGGTTACCAAGATTGCTAATTGACAAATGAAAACATGGAGACTTTAAGGGATTCTTACTATGTCCAGCGTTTTCTACCTAGGATGGGGCAGAGACAGGGGGTCAGGTAATGGATAGTATCTTTTAGATCAGTTTGTTCATCTGTTGAGATGCTGGGGTCCAACCCCAGCGGGTCCAGGGGTTCCCCATAGGGCTGGATACAATGACACCAGGAGCCAGCCCACTGATAAAAGTGAGGGGCACATGCCCAGCTGGTGTGGCTCACGAGTTGAGCAATGACCTAGGAACCAGAGGTCTGGGTTCGATTCCCGGGCAGGGCATATGCCCAGGTTGCAGGCTTGATCCCCAGTGTGGGGAGTGCAGGAGGCAGCCAATCAATGATTATCTCTCTTTCTCATCATTGATGTTTCTACCTCTCTCTCCCTCTCCCTTCCTCTCTGAAATCAATTTAAAAAATACTTTTAAAGAAGCTGCACAAACCCAAGTACCAGCACACAGAAGGCAGGCTGATGTCCTGCCAGCACTGGGCAGTTGGTTTGTAAAACATATACTGTCATTTTTGCTCCCTTTTCTCTCTGAAGAGGAAAATAAGCCAAGCTTTGTGTGTTTATATGAGAGTTAGTGCCATGTTTTTAACACCGCTTTAAAGAAATCATTCATAAGTGAAAAACCTAAGTATGTTTTCAGAACACAACTGTGGAAGAAATTTTATCTAGAAATTATCACTCTGCGTAGAGAAAATTGTTAATTTTTATTGTTTGTTTTCTTCTTCTGTATCTTGGCTTAGGCATGAAAAATTGAAATTCAATCAATAATAAATTAGATTTTTAAAATTTTAAGAAACTGTAGAGATGATTGAGTTCAGTGTTTTCAGATTCCTAATTCAGGCGAATGTACTTTGTCTTGTCTGGACGGATAACTGGCATGACCAGAGTGGGCTGGGAGAGCAGACACTGCTGCTCAGGTCCAGCTGGTGTAACTGAGGATATGCCAGCTTTAAAAAACAAAACAAAACACAAAATAGCCCTGGCCAGTGTGGCTAAGTGGGTTGGGCATTATCCCGTGCACCAAAGGGGTGCCAGTTCGATTCCAGGTCAGCGCCCAAGTTGCAGCTCAATCTCTGGTAGTGGGGGTGTGGGAGGTGGCCAACCAATGTTTCACTCCCACTTCGCTGTTTCTCTCTCTTCCTCTCCCTATCTCTAAAAGTCAATAAAAAATAGTTTTTAAAAATAGACACCACCACAAAGAACATATTACTAACTGACTTTTCTGAGAAAGTTCATAGATTTTGAATATCATTAATTCAAAAAAATGTTAATGAGATGAACAATACTTGTCTGCAGGCATTTTTTGGCCCATAGTGGGCCATTTTGTTACTTTAACTCTAATCAGATCCCCACATTTTGCATTTGTGCAAACCTTCACCCAGAAAGAAGGTCAGGGTCCCCTTCTGAGTTCCTCAAGATCATGCAGGCAGGTGGCTGTGATGTAGGTCAGGAACCAGGCCCCATAGTTCTGTGCTTTGGTGAGTTTTTCTACATCATTCTATCACCTGTACTTGTTATAAGACAAGGGTAAAGTGTGTGACCTGTTAACCCACACAAGACAGAAAATGTCATTTGGCATTGATATTTGGAAAATGGAAAACACTTCCAGGTTGGATCTAGAGGAGTGGATTTAAGGATTGTGGGAAGTAAAAAGATTTCCCAGCCTGTAGTTTTCTGATTGTATGAGGATGAAACACAGCCAGATCCACAAGGATCTGTCGGCCATGGGAAGAGATGAGAAATGTGTGAATGAACAAGGAGCAGTGGGCATGCTGGGCGCATTGAGCAAGTCACTTCCAGGTTCCTGCAAACCAGACCCCATAGCACTCGTGTCCAAAAAGCTCACGTGTCCCTCATCCCCCTTCCTCCTTTCATTTTCCCACAGAAAAAGCACAAAGATCGCATCAAGTATGTGAGAGGTTGTCTCTCTCGTTTATCCGTGCATTTTATCATCATTTATGGCTCCTACTGGAAGCAAAAGCTGCCTTTATCTCACTGTGGGGGTTCAGCATCCTTCTTTCTTGTTATTTCATGTAAATGAGGAATCTAAGGGTGGAATTATAATTTATGGAAGATGCATGGAGCATCTGACAGTCCTCATAAACATTCCAAACTACTTTATCTTTGGAATAAAACATACATTTTGTCTCCTAATAAGGAGTTTTATTATAACAATATTTCTATTCTGGACCGCCCTGTTACTGTGAATAATATGGGGTGGGGTGATTTTTTTTTTGTCCTGTATGTTTAGAAATATCTGGTTATCTCTACGAATCTTTCTTAAGGATTAGTGGACAGTAATTATTATCAGACTCTTATCCAGTCTCAGGGATTGGGAAGGTGACTGCTAGTATCTCCGGACAAACAGGTGTGATTCCTGGTTGGCTGTTCTGGTTTGCTTTGTTTTTAACAAAGTAATGAGCAAGTTGTAGGTCTTTGAGCCTGAGAGTAAGTCCCCTTGACTCCTGTGGTCTCTGCTGTCAGTCATTATTCACTGTAATCTCACCTCTGCAAAAACAAACAGCAAAGGATGGTGCTTTAGGGGTGCTACAATTTCAGAACATAGGGGATTTTCCAGCTGCCCTTCCATGGATTCCGGCAGTGGTGGGAGGAGGGACTCAGACTGTGACATGGCAGACTTTTTTGAATCTTTCATGTCATCACTGATACTCTTAATTATAATGAAGGAAAACAGCAAACAGTCCATTTTCTCCCAGAGTTTCTCATCACTCGAGAACAAAAAGAAAGGCAAGAGAAATAACACCGATTGGACTGAACCTTCATCCCTTTAATATCTCTTATGTCGGTGATGGAAATAGAGACAAAACCAGTTCATTCTTTTTCTCCATTACTCCATTTCTACTTTGATTAAAAAACATATGCACCTTTTTTTCTCTCTAAGGAATATTTGAATGAAAGACCATCAGATAGGATCTTAGCTTCCCTATTTAAATGCTTGTCTAAGGATAATCAGCTGAGCTTGCAAAGAATACACAATCATAAAATCATTTAATTAAATTACATCAATGCTGTTTGTTTTGCTGCCCGTGTGGGTATTAATAACACCGTTGCTGTTTTCACTGCCAAAGGTTTGCTACTTAATTATTATATTTGCTTATTGGGGATGTTCGCATCAATGTGTTGGATTCTGTAATCCCACACTGGGTGTCGCATCACCAGATAGGACACGCTTTCCAGAACTGGAAGTCCCACAGCCCAGGGTAGATCTAAAGATGAAGCTGTGGAAATCAAATGAAACATTTGTTCTCTTGTAAAAATGAAACAGAAAATAAGAACCGTTATTCAGGCTGTGAGTAAATTTGATGGGGTGTGAACTGATCACTTTATTACACTCTGTTTATAGCATCCTTGCCACTTTGTGAGATGGCAGCCTATGCTTCCCATTGTCTTAATTAGATTAAGAATGGATTAGAGGAGCCGAATCTATTATTAAAAAAGCAATTCTGCTGTGTTCCTGAAAACCCCCTTTTGGTTTTTAATTTAAATTCCACAGCAAATGCACAATAGCAAACGCCTTCCTTGTAATTATGAGCATGTATGCATTTATTTAAAAGGCTATACAAGTATTATGAAAGCCAGATCTTCAATTTTTCTTCAAAATTATTCCTGAATAAGAAACAAGGGAAGGAAGAGAGAAACGGAGGGAGAAAGGGGATGGAGGTCTGCCATTCTTTTTGCTGTCAAGAAAACATGTGGAAACAGCTTCATTGTTTTCTTCCTCTTTTGGTTTACGCAGATATAAAAAAGGACAATGCGTGCTCCTCTGAGCTGACAATTTCTCCAGGTACTTTTGTTTCTTGTTAGTTTACATTCACACCTGAAGTATTTGAGAATGTAGGTTCCTCATTCCTCTCACTTAGACCGAGCGTTTGTTCTGTGGGAAACCACCTGGGATCATTATCTGGTTTCCCAGTTTGCATATCTACCTCTCCTCCGGTGCCTGCACAAATGCAAGTCTCAGTTTGAAACTTCGTTATACAACCAGCCATACATATTACGCAAGCATGGCTTTGAATTTCAGATGGAGCAGAGCTGCTGTGTTGGAAACGATAGTGTTTTCTTTTGTTTTTCCAGTGGATGCCCTAGTTTTAATTTATTGTTGGGGTCCCTAACCTATAAAATGTGTTGCCTTGAGATGCCTTTTTTTTTTTTACCTATTTTCTATGCATTTTAAAATTCCTGTGTAGTCAGAATAAAACTCCATAGTTACACACACACACATAGAAATTATTGTAAAAAGTGGTGAAATTTGAATAAGGCCTGTGGTTTACTGAATAGGTAGCACCTGTGTCATTCCTGGTTTTGATCATGTACTCTGGTTATGTAACATACAATTGGAGAAGAATGGCTGCAGGCTACACAAGAACTCTCTGCACTAGTTTTGCAACTCTGTGAGTCTTACATTATTTCAAATTAAAGTGTTTACAGAAATTAATGTATAATTTTAGTCCATTAACTCCTAGGCTGCTACTAGCCAATATTGATCCCTACTTGATCTGCATTAAATTAATTTTGTTCTAATCACCAACACTCCACTGCCACCAGCCTTTTGAGCACTCATAATTCTCTTCCTCTCACTCTAAGCACATTGCATACATTTCCTACTCATTCAACTCTGGTACCTTAGCAAAGGGTCCATTTCTGAATGGTCTTTTTTAGTCCCAGAGCCTAACACTGGGCTCTGGACTTCGTGTTCCCAGAGCATTTGATTGTTGAATATTCCAATGAGAATATGGGATAAAAGAGGATGGTTAAGTGAATAAAGAACTGGTACGCTAGCATAGTGCTGGCCACACAGCAAACACTCTGCATCTATCCTGAATGAAGGAATTAGTTAATTCATTAATTTTACTCACATGCAAGTTTTGAAGCTTAGCAAGATGGGACTCAGGCTCCTGCTGAGCCATCTGTTCTTTGGAGGACTTCATGACGGACTCAGAATCCAAGATAGCTCATTAATTGTCATTGCTTCAGTGAGGTTCAGTGTTTGGGATTGGAGGTCTTGAAATGATACCTAATTTAGGAAGACTGTGACAAAATTTATCACTAATTACCTGTCCATCAAATGGGAATCAATGCCATCAGCAACATACGATGGTGATAATGTTATCATTTATCGAGTGATTAGTATTCTAAGCACTTTGCATGTCTGCTCACACTTTAACTTTACTCCATCACTAGCTCAGAGTTTAGTAAAATAATGTGTTCAGGGTCACCCATAATTGGCTTGTGAGTGGCAGATCTGGGACTTGAACCTAGGAAGTCTAACTTCTGAGAGCCTTGTATGGTCTCCCCTTCATATATATGTTCTATGCCCTTAAATGGTTAGTGTTTATCAACCCTAGAGATTCATTACAATCACCTGAGGACCTCTTCCTGGACCCACTCCCACATGCATGTATGTCAGTTATCTGGGTGGGCATTTTGTTGGATTTCCAGTGGGGTTCCCACCAAGGTGCCGTGGTGAGCGTCTTCCCTGCCTGTGAAAACTCATTCACTGTCTGTGAAGAGTGGAAGCTCCTCATTCTATTTATAAGTTCATTTTGCCTCGGTATAACCATAGCAAAGCAGGGTACTTGCCCCCACCATCTACTTTTGGAGAAATGGAGCTGGAAGTCCACCTTCTTTGCAATTAATGTCTGAACTCTTATTAGCAACCTGCTTTTCTTATTCTCAACCAAAGGGTTTCCATCTCTACCCCCCACCATCTGCCTCTCATGTTCATTTTAATAGTATTTTACCTCTAAAAAGTTATCTATTGGCAAAAAAATGTTCTATAGCAGAAATGCTAAGAATTCACCTGTTCAAAGGAGTTAGGCAAATCAGGCAAATGAATGAAGAAGACAGGTCTTTGCATAGTGAGTGTTCCCTTTGTGAAAGACAAGGGTGATTATCACTGGGGCAGACTGAGGAGCACGCGTCCCATTTCTAGGGGTACTCCCTCCTCTAATCTCACAAGGTAGCCACACAGAAATCCTGCTCACTGTTCTGGATCTTCCAGATTTTCAGGAGACTCCAGAAATCTATTTTTTTTTATTAATTTTGTTTTTCTGATGCAAAATTATTTGGTAACTAGGTCCATTTTCCCGCCCCCCAACACTGCACAGGTCAATATTGTGTCACCAGTAACAACACCAAAGAGCTTTTGTAGAGTTCAGAGAAAGTAGCTGCCTTTATTCAGGTCCCTCTTTGCATTTTGAAATAATTAATCTTTCTTCACAAATTACCAAGACCAGTGGCTTCTAATCTTTGCCAGAAATGGGCATTCTGTCTTTAGACAAGGTGCAGCATTTGGTGGACCCTGCTTCCTCCTCTGTGAAATTGAGCAGAGAGGGCATTATAGACTTGTAGAGGGCATTAAAGGCGGGGTCTCTGGAGAAAGGCTGGTGAAGATGGGACCCTCTTGCTGTGACTTACCAGCTCTGTGATTTTAAATGAGTTGTTTAGCATTCAGAGCCTGATTTTTCTCACTGAAAAATGGATATATCGGATATTGACTTGCACAGTTATCCTGCGGATTAAATTAAATTGTATATATAATGTTCTTAGTAGTAAAACACTGGCCCTGGTAATAATGAAAGAGATGCTTAATGAGTGTCATGTTTATAGTAGACTGAAATCAGGCAAACCATAGCCCAGTACTTGGTCTCATTGTCTTATTGGCCTCAAGCATTGGGCAAACCTGCTTGCTCCTCCTTTACTTACCTTCCATTGACATATCAAGGTTTTTCCTCTATTATTCTTTTTTTTTTTTAACAACAAAGAGCTTATGTATTTATTGAACTGAAGCAAAATAGACAGTATGATATATTTCTATAAACATTTACCACCTAATAAACGTTTCAACTCATCATGAAGATACAAGTCCAAACCTGTAAAACACATCCATTTTAAGTATTGCCTAGATTTTATTTAAATATTAATGACAGTGTTTGTGTAATATTCAAATCAGCTGATCATAGCTTTCATAAAACCAATAATCAAATTAGTCACATATGCAGTATAAACTCAACTAAAATATATAATGCTCAGAAAAATACCCTTCCTCAATGTTTTCTCCTGCCACATGCTCACTTTGTGTAATAAACTAAAACATATTTTTTAAAATTATGCAATGCAGTCTGCATTAATTAGTGCCAATGAGATGTATTGGATTTGAGATTTATGGTTTTAATGAATGGAGAAAGGAAGTTGATTTTTAAAATTGTTGACATTAACTTATGACTCTTCAATGTATTTTTTTTATTAATCAGCATTTACTTCTTTAACTTATCTTTATTGTTGAAAGTATTACAGATGTCACCTTTTCTTATTTTTCAAAAATTAGTGGGACTGACAGCTTCATGGTGATGGACAGAAATCCAATTCTTTAACTCTTTCCTTCCCCGTCTAATGTTGCATCATTAGTGGTTATGCTTGTAGAACCAGAGAAAATCTCTTTGGGATGATTAGAAGCAAAGTGTGATTGGTAATGAATATATGTATGTATTTTAAGAGGAGGGTTGTATTAAATGTGAAGAGGCAATAAATACCTGTTAACCTTCCCAGAGGTCAACAGTCGGCCGGCTGGCTGGTTACACAGGGCAGCATGGGCAGCCGCAGCCTGATTCAGACCTAATCTTAGATTTGACGATAGTACTAGCAATTAGGGAAGCATCTCTGTAATATCAATCATCGATTTAGACCAAGAGGACAGGTCACAGCTGTGGGGAGCTCATGGAGAGAGAAGTCAGAACAATCCATGGATTCCTGAGAAGCAGGCCTCAAGCTATCTCTTTTCAGTATGTTAGCTTTCAATTCCTCTTGATTATAACTTACTGAAAAACATTTTTAAAATACACGTATGACTCTTGGGATGCAGATTATTCACAGTCCTTTTTCCCCCCCAACATGCTAATAGGTTGGGATTACACATCCTTCTTATTAATAATGCTATTGTGGATTTAAATCTCTATCTCAAACCATGATTGACACAAACATTGTGTTTCAGCTTTTATTATTTTTTCTCAAGAACTGAGCTCGAATTGTACTATCGCAAACCCATGTCTTTTGAGGATATATAACAATTCAGTTTTATCTCCTTTGAAATGCTGGTGTTTGTAAACTAGAGAGCTGCCACCCTAGACTTCAGTCCTTTCCTTTCACTTCTTGACAATCTTGAGAGAAGAAAAGTTTTACTCCTCTTCACATTTGAAAGAAATCTGGGGCTCTGGTCTACCTCATGGGCCCACGTTAGTTTGCGTTTTCCCCACCTCCTATTTTCTCTGACCCTTAAGATAACAGAAATGAGTTCCTTGGCTTATCCCCATAAAAAAGGTAATGTCTCAATTCATGACTGTCTTGGAATAATCCTATATAGCCAAAGCATAGTATGCAAGTTGTACCCTAGACCAGGAGGTCATCCGGAAGTTGGACCAGGGGGCATGGCCGGCAAGGGGAAAGGAGAGAGTACCCAGCCTGTGGCCGGCAGCCACTAGGCATCCTACCAGTGCACGAGTTTCATGCACTGGGCCTCTAGTTAATAATAATAATAATGGTGTGAGAATGTTTTGCATTTATGCCTGCTTTCATTTTTTTTTTCTGAATCTCATAAAAACACTAAAAAGTAAGAAGAGAGACAGAATGGAAAAGACTGGGTTTATTCACTTATTCTCTCATTTGTGCATCCATTCCACAATGTTTAATAAGTAACTATGTGGGCTAGATATTATTTTGGGAGCAAGGTCTACAATGTGAAAAGGGAAGACAATATCTCAATGCATTTAATGGGAAGGACCAGCCAGTAATTGCATAAATGAATGAATAGGATCATTTCACATAGTGCTACTGCTGTGAAGAAAATAATACAGGATGATGGTTTAGATTGGGTTCTCAGAGAAGGCTGTGCAGGGGCGGTGACATTTGAGCTGAGACCTAAATGACAAAAAGAAAGCCATGGTGAGGTCTGGGGAACGTAAGCCAAATTCAAAGACCCTGAGGTGTGAAGACCAGTCGAGTGCAGAGAATGGCAAGAGACATGAGGCAAGACATCAGGTCATTTTGGACCTTCTATGCCATGGAAAGGATATGAACTTGGAACCATTGCTTCACTGCCTGCAATATGTCTGAGGGATAAGAACTTCCCCGGTACCTTTTCTCCTGATTGGATGTAGAACTGTAACAATCCCCTATAAACACAAGTAGACTTGTTCCAATGGCACCACTCCACTATGAGCTCATGGGGTGGAGCTTCTGCCTCACTCATTTTTTGTGTTCTTGGAGACCCAGCACAGGTTCTGGTGTGTAATTAGCAAGTATGTTTGATAAGCTGAGCTGGAGTGTTGTCAAAGTGTGGCCAGGTCCCACCTGCATCAAAGTCTTCAGGGAGAGGCATCCTTAAGATGAAGCTTCCAAGCCCTCCCTCCAGGCTAATGAACCAGACTTTCCGGGAGTGGGGCTTTCATTCTGCATTTTCAGCCAGCTCCTGGAGCAACTCTTATGCATAGGAAATGTGAGAACTGACCTCCTTTTCATTTCTCCCAAGAAGTGCCTACTATATTACACAAATCTCAAAGGCACAAATATTTAGGCTAATATGTTGTATATTCATGAGAGGTTCCT
>NW_006292696.1:13794965-13809341 GCF_000327345.1 Myotis davidii
TGCTGACAGCTGCACGTGTGTACACTATTTTCTATACTGGTTCTTAATAAGATGACATAAGTGTGTCAATTTGTAGCAGACTTACAACACATCCTTATTAATTCAAGCAAAATGAGTGAAATTGGGAGATTCGTTCTGTTATGACTCTTGTTCTATTCCATTCACTTGATTCTATTATCAGAAGTAAGCTGGAGCTTGGCTGAGGATGACACGCAACAAGGAGCAGCCTCGTTGCGGTGCCCATGCCCACATACCTCTGTAACACAAGAGATCAGGACTGAGATCTCTAGGCAAAAGCTGAGGGATGCGGAGTTGCATAAACAGCATGGGCTGCCTGAATGAACTGATGCTTAAAAGAAGAAGAATTGGAGGAAACAGTGAGTTGAGGTTCAGAATAAACTACCTTTGGCAAGTTCTGTCCAAATATTGGCGAAGGCTTGGATGCCTTTGCTCCCCCGTTTCCGTGGTTAGAAAGGTAGCAGGGAGAAAGACTGAACATTAAGATGAAGCCGTACTACACAGTTTGAGTGAGAGCAGTGTCCCTGCTCCAAGTACAAGGTGTTTTCGCAAATCCCTCACACACTGTAGGCGTGACAGTCAAGTAGCGTTTCCAAGGAGGAAAATGACAGACCCTCAGTTGGGAGGAGGGATGTGGCTTTCGAGCTATTTTTGCTGTGTGTGTGTTTCAATCCAAAAGCTGAAGAGGAGGTCGGGAGGACAGGAAGCCCTTTGCGTCACCTTTTGGGTTTGGGGTTTGTTCTCACTCTTTCACTGTCTTGTCAAAGCTGCCCGTGTTACCGTCCACTTCCTCCTACACTCTTTGTTTCCCAACAGAATGCATAATTGTTTGTGCTGGTGGCAGGGAAAATAGAAAAGCAGGCCTTTTAAAAACACAATGCTGTCTACGGCCATACCACCCTGAACTCGCCCGATCTCCTCATAAAAACACAATCCTCTTAAAATCTTGTCCCATGAAAAATAAAGTAGATAGAATGCCCCTGCATAAGATGGCAGAGGGTGAGATTCGTTTTGGGGCTCCTAGTCCAAGTAGGGCTGCCCTTGCTTGTTCCAGAGCCAACTGCTTCCAACATGGGTTGTTTAATCAAGTCCCCAATCCCTCCCCTGATAAAAGGGCACTGGATGTGTGTCCCTGGTTCACATGGAGTCCTCCCTATTATTATTTTTGTTGGCCTGTTTTAGTCAATGACAGGATTTCTGCAGAAAATTACCTGGCAGGATGGACTCCCCTTTTCCTAGCCTATCTGCTTTCTCTGCATCATTTCAAAAAACACATGAGGATTTTTTCTTACCTTTCTTCAGCTCCATTCCCAACACCTCTAGACAATGTAGCCAGTGCAATTTTAATTTCCTTCTTAACCCTGTATTTGCCACCAGACCTGACATTATTATCACCTGACAGTCTGCAGGCTGCATCATGGCCAACATAACCTTGCTTAGACAGCAAAGTGATTTTTAAAATTGAATTTGAACGTCTTTGGATGAGTCCACTCCCCGCTAGCCACCATGGCCTCACACCTGGCTGCTTCACGCACTGGTCCCTGGAGGAATCCTGGCAAGGACAGCCCCAGTATTGAGCTTCGGCTGCATCTCCCTCTCCCTTTCTGCTTGTGCAACTGCTGAGTTTAAGGCAGTGGGTTTGTGTGTTGGTTGTGTGTGTATGTGTTGATAGTATGTGTTGGTTGTGTCTGTATGTGTTGATAGTGCGTGTTGGTTGTTTGTGTATGTGTTGATAGTGCGTGTTGGTTGTTTGTGTATGTGTTGAAAATTGCGCGTCGGTTGTGTCTGTATGTGTTGACAGTGTGTGTTGGTTGTGTCTGTATGTGTTGATAGTGTGTGTTGGTTGTGTGTGTATGTGATGATAGTGCATGTTCGTTGTGTCTGTATGTGTTGATAATGTGTGTTGGTTGTGTGTGTATGAATTAGGTCAGGGAGTTGTAAGTCAGTTTTGCATGCTTTGGTTGTATGCATTAGTTGTGTGGGCACATGTGTTGTTTTCCTTGTTGGTGTTGAGTAGGGATGTTAGGGAAACAGCTGGTTGCTTTGGGGTGTTTCTTTTTTTCTTCCAGTTATAGCCAGATAATGTCTATCTCCTTCAGGAGATTTCAATAACTATTTAAACTTTTAGGTGGTTTTCATGTTTTATTTGCCACTACTTACCATATAAGTTATCTATTATTCTTACCCTCCCCAAAAAACAAAATCCTAATAAAACAAGTTATTCATCCAGTTAAAAAGGGTGATCTGGGCCTCACATATTCGACTCTCTCAGCTAAGACGTAAGGCCTCTAGAACTTTTCTTTAACACCAGATGATGGTATTTTTTTAACTTAGGACTTCACAACCAGAAAATATGTTGGGAATGACAAGGTATATTTTTAATCCCCTTACCAGCCACTTAGCTGAAGTGTTTATCTGCAGATATATCACGTGGTATCATAGAGCTATAAACAAGGTGCTTCTGGCATTAACTCCCATTCCTTTTTCACTAAGGAACTGTTCACCCTCTTAACTGATTGCTGGTTTTCTGTGTTCCATTCCTTGTGGCATCATTTACCAAATCACTCCCTGAATCATGGCCAGCTTTCCCAAAACGGAGAACTCTCACACTGCTTTTCAGCCTCACCTTCACCACCTGTACTCTGGTCCCAGCCACTGCTCTTCCTACTTTGCTCTTTGCAATCTGTTTGCAATGCGAGGACTAAGATGGTTTTGTGCAGTGCCTGCTGTAGCTGCCTGTTCAATCCCCTGTGCTGTGATGTAATATACAAGAACCATTTCCTGGTTAACGAATCCCCCACTATTTAGATTTACCTTTCCATCCACGTTTACCTTAGCTATTCTATTATCATTTAGCACTTTACTGAAATTCTATGATTTAATCATTGCTTATCTAGTTTTTTAGGGACTCTATTTACAACAATGTTTATGAATTATGACACATTTACTGCTGTGTGGGTGGGTGATCATTTTTGTGTCTCTGTTTATCTCAGATAAGGAATAAATAAGGGAGAGGTAAAAACAAATGTAAATTAGATAAGAAAAGTCTTCTCAGGTGTATCAGTTATCTACTGCTGTGTAACAAATGACCTCCCCTTTGGTGTATTAAAGCAATAATAAACATTTGATAATGCTCACTATCATTTCTGATAATGGTCAGACATTTGGGAATGGATGGGTTAGGTAGTTCTGGCTCGAGACCTCCCATGAAGTTGCAGGCAAGATGCGTGCCTGGGCTGTAGCATCTGGAGACTTCACTGGGGCCCAAGGATGGTTTCCTAGGTAGCTGATTCCCATGGCTGGCATGTGGGGGCTGGCTGTGGGCATTAGGCTCCAGTGTTCCCCTTGACGGGATGTCTCCACAGGTTACTTGAATGTCCTTGTGGTGGTTTGCTTTTCCCAAAGCAGGAGAAGAAGGAGGAATCTCTCTTGTGACAGCCTTGGGACCCACTGCCGCATACTGTTCATTAGAAGGGCATCATTGTGCTCAGCCCACATTCAAGGGAAGAGGGACTAGAAAGATTCTGCCTTTGGGAGGGGAAAGACTCAAAGAATTTGTAAACATTTTAAAACAACCACATCACATTCCTGTAATATTTGATTTTTTACAATACCCATTACTGCCGCAAAATACTGACAATCTATTCCAATTTGCAGCAGTAATTGGTATTGTAAATAGATTGTCAGTATTTTTTTCTTCATCGGTCTCAAAATGTGATCAGAAGGCCACTGGGGGACAAGGTCTTTCCAGGTACACAGAATGGCCTCAGGGTGGACAATGTGATGTGGTCAGTGATGGCTTCCCAGAGTGGTTGATATGTTTAATAAAATTAAGACCATTTGTCGGTGCTGTATATAAAACAATTCCAGTCTTCCCTACTCATTTGACTAAGTGGTTTGTAGTTGTTTTTTTAATGGAAAACAGAAACATGACTAGGCCGGTGGTTTATAAACCATAGGTTTTACATGTAACTCAGCTGAAGCTTTTTAAAAAGAAAGATTTTTGGCTCGTAGCCCAGATCTACTAAATTATAAGTTCTAGGGAATAGATCCCTGAGAATTGTTATAGTTTTTTAAAGCTCTGGGTGATTCTGATATTAGAGCCATGTTTGGGAACCATGGCCATACTTCACCAAATTTATTCACCAACTCAAATCACTTGTAAAGAAAACGGGAAATCATTGACACTCTCATGACAATCAACCTTATTTTGCTTTCAGAAAAGTCTCTCTGGGTTTCTAGGCACTTTCCCCAAAAGAGGCCCTGACTGACAATGACTACGGTTCTGTAGCTGCGTCCCCCAAGGCAGTAACATGAGGGGCCCACACAGTGGTAAGGGCACTGGCCCAGAAATGCATCCATTGTCCAGCTTCCCAAAGACAATGACTCTCTTTCTTATTAGAGTTGTCCTCCTTTTACCCAAAGGCTTTCCATGCAACCGGGGGAGCATAACAATGGCTGGGAACGGAAATGTCTTCATTGATTTCTAGTTCCTGAATTGAAGCCTCCATGAAAATGGCACAGGCTTGTTTAACAGTGTCGATTTGTGGAATTGAGGGGAGGAGTGTTAAAACCCATCCATTCCCCCCAGTGTTTGAACCACGCTAATGAATTAATCCATAGATAATGGATTGAATTCACTGCAATTACCGCAGTAGGTAAGGCTTGTTAAAAAGAGATAAGGCAACAGACTAAAGAAAACAGCATTTCAGCTATTAACTGAATTTCATCTGGGCTCTGATAATTTAGCCTATAAGTTTCCTTTGAAAGAGAGATTGTGTGGTCCCATGATCAATGTGTAAACCAAATGCTGGAGTTCACCTGTTGATGTTACACTGAGGAAAAGTAGGATAATTTTGACATCCATTTTCCCAACAGCCTGGAGATTCCTAAGATATATATTTGATATAGCCCAGTAAATCTTTAAAAACACAAGGCTTTGATTCCTCCAGACAGGAAGCTCATCCTTACTTCACCACCACCCCTTATTTATTACCTTAAATTACCCAGTTCCACTGAGAGATACACATTATTTTGAATAAGCTGCTAAAGAATAAGTGTCCATGGGTGTTACCCAAAACAAGGATGATCACAAAAAATGCTTTATATTTCTAAAGAATGTTGCAGTTGAAAAACAGTGTTATGGAGATCGCTCTCAGCATATCAGATTTCTGTGCCCAGACAGGGGAAGTTTAATACACACCCAAGCCCTCATATGGCTGCCTTATACAATGTGGAAGCTGAATTTGAGTAGCTCACCTGCATTTATCTTTGAATTCTTACTTCTACCACTGTATTCAGGTTTTTGCTTCTCTTTATTTTTTCTATCAGAAAGCTCCTAAGTGATTTCTCCTTCTCCATCTTATATGTTCCTGGCATATGAATCGTTTCCAAAGCCATTGCTGTCATCTTTCTGCCCTGCTCAAAAATCTCAGTTGTTTCCCTTACTTTTTGGGGTGATCCAAAATTAGCCATTCAACATGTAAGGCCCTTCCTGATCTCATTTTCCTTATATTCCAACATTGATTTCATTATCTTCCCTCATGGTGCTATGCTTTATATGTTCTTCCTTCTTTGCTCATGTTCTGGAATATCTCCTACTAGAATGGAGATCTGTGTCCTCTAGGTCCCAGTCAACGTCTCCTCCTTTCTAAAACATTCTTCTACTCATGCACATGAATTCTGCTCACCTTTTAATGTTTATTTTTCAAGTCTTATTGTTATTCTGGGATGTAAATGTCTTTTTAATTAAAGTATAGTTAACATACAATATTATTAGTTTCAGGTGTATAACATAGTGAGATTTCACATTTATATACCTTACAAAGTGATCACAAAATCCACTATCTATACGTCACTATAAAAATTTATTGTGATAGCCCAGCCAGTGTAGCCCTGTGATTGAGTGTTTACCTATGAACCAAGAGGTCACAGTTCCATTCCTGGTCAGGGCACAATCCCCAGAGTGTGATGTGCAGGAGGCAGCTGATCAATTATTCTCTCTCATCATTGATGTTTCTAGCTCTCTCTCCTCACTTCCTCTTTGAAATCAATAAAAAATATATTTATTAAAAAGTCATTGTGATATTATTTACTTTATTCCTGATGCTGTACTTTATACCCTTGTGATTTATCTCTCTATATAAAAGCCTAATATGCAAAGTGTCCCCTCGGTAGTTTGACCAACTGGGAGTTCAATCACTCGCTATGATGTGTGCTGACCGCCAGGGAGCGGCATGGGATGAAGGAAGGCCCCAGCTGGCAGCAGCAGCCGGTAGCCACTAGGGACCCTACCTGTGCATGAATTTCGTGCACTGGGCCTCTCATTATGTTATGTGTGTACCTCTTAATCCCCTGCACATTTTTGCCCATACCCCCACCACCCAACTTTCTGGCAACTATCAGTTTTTCTGTATCTATGAGTCTGTTTAGTTTGCTCGTGTGTGTAGATTTTTAGATTCCACACATAAGTGAAATGATAAAGTATTTATCTTTTTCTGACATATCTCACTTTGCATAACACCCTCCAGGTCTACCTATGTAATTTTTAATGGCAGTGGGCACAGTCTGGCAGTGTAAAGTGATATAGAGAATGTAGGCTTTAGAGTGAGCTGGCCTGAACTTAAATTCTGCTTCTGCCACTTGCTAATTACAAGACCTGAAGCAAATAAACTTCCTGGCTTGAGTTTCATTTGTAAACAAAGGCAATAATACCTACCTTTTATGAACATGCTGGGAGTTAAGTAAGGATAGAGAAAGCCTTTAGCACAGTGTTATTGTTGCTAATATTCTGTAGTTGACCATCTACTCCTGCTGCCCTTATATGACTCATTCACTTTTAAAATATGGTTTTATTGATTTGTGTGTGTGAGAGAGAGAGAGAGAGGCAAGGGGGTGGGGGAGAGAATTGATGAGAAACAACATCGATAGGCTGCCTCCTGCACGCCCCCTGCCAGGGATCATGCCCACAACCTAGGCTTGTCCCCTGACCGGGAATGGAACTGGTGACCTCTTGGTGCATGAGTTTATGGTCAACCACTGAGCCACATCAGCCAGGCACTCATTGACTTTTCAGCTATGAGTTGCTTGTGTTGTGTTTTAGGTATATTGGCAAGCACCCAAAAGAAGCTTGTGCCATTGAATCTCTACAATTGAATCTGGCATAGAGCTTTCCATAAAGTACTGATAATAGATAATTATCATAACTTATTAAGCACTTACTATAAGTCAAGTACTCTGCTCTATTAACCCTCATAACAATCTAGGAAGTAAATCCTATTATCATCACTATTTTCTACATCAGAAAAGTTGGTCTTAGAGATCCAAGGTCATATAGCATAAAAAAAGGTTGACCCAGGCTAAGTAGTTTAGTATTAAAAATTTCACTTGTAGAAGAAATAGAGGTAAGTAAAGAGAGACATAGGTATAAATCCAGCTTGACCACTTTCTAGATGGATACCCTTGGGTGGATTCCCTAATCTCTAGGCCTCAGTCTCTTCGTCTATAAAGGAGGATATTAATAATATTTACTGTCTAGAGTTCTTGTGAGAATTAAATGAGATAACCCACGTTAAAGTACCTGGCAAGTACTAAAAGCTCTATAAACGTTAACTATTAATATTTAATCATTTTTCCTATACAATCTGTGCACTTAAATCTTATACTCATTTTTCGATTGGTTTGTATCACACCACAGTCTCTCTGGACCCAAACAGATGAAGTAAGTTACAGAAAATCCAGGACTGAGCAGGTGCGTGAATTGGCTTTACACTAGAACATAAACCAGGGTGGTGTTTCCCAGACTCTGAACACTTTTGAGGCTCATAGATGGGGTGATAATAACATTCTGTGCTCACCTTTGCAGTGCCCAGTAGATACACACGTCTGGTTTTCTCATTATTATAGAGAGTCAACTACATTAAGGCAATAAAACTCCCTGGGATTTGGGGAAGTTATTGCTCTTCTTGTGCCTGATGATACCACCCAGGGTGTGTTATAATCACACGGAAATGCACTACTTGTTATATCTTGCGATTCAGTCTCTATGTAAAAAATTTTTAAAAAGAAGAAATGGGACAATAATTTTGGAAATTCTAGTTTATTCCTTTGGGTGACATAGAAGGTCCAGGCAATATATGGTCATTTCAGGGACTACTAGTCTCAAAAACAAAATCTCTGATTCGACCCTCACACTTCCCCAAACATTTATTATTTAAAATATAATCACTATGTTTAGGATATTTAAAGGAAAACTGAAACAGTATTCTAGGAATGTACTAAGAGCATCACTTCTCAGAGGGGAAATTAGCAAGGCAGAAATACGTGGAGCTATATCCATGATCAGCTATTCTCTACCAGGAAAACGCCTGAGTGGGAAATCACTTCCTCAGGCAAAATGATAAAGAAGATAGATTGTTTTCAATCCACTTAGAAAACTGCTCCCCATTGTTCTCATGTCACCACAACAGGGTTGTGAGCCACTGGCAGAGATTGCTCCTTTCTCATAGTTCTACTTGTGGTTGTTATTCATTCTTTCACTCATTCAACAGTTACTCATTGAACACCAACTATGTGCCGTATTCTGTTGTAGCTGTCTAGGATGTAAAGAAAATGAGATCCCTACCCTCTTGATCCTGTATTGTAGTTGCAAAAGATAGCAAGTTTGGAAGGAAATAAACACAATAGCTTCAGCTAGTGAATTGGGCTCTGAAGAAAATACAATGAAATAATTGGACGGGAGATGACAAAGAGAGGGGCTACTTTACAGAGGGTGGTCAGGGCAGGCTTCACTGAGAGTGTGACATTTGAGCTGAAGCTTGAACGGTCAGAAGGTGCCATCAATGGAAGCATCCAACTGTTCCAGAAAGTAGAAATCACTATAGCAAAGGTCCTAAAATAGAACCCAGCTGGGTGTGTCCAGAGATAGAAAGAAGTTAGACATGGCTGAAATGTAGAGAGTGAGGAGGAGGGGATAGTAGATGATGTAAGTGCACCCAAGTTATATATGGTCTTCCAGGTTTAGCATGGAGTATAACAGAATTTTTGCTGCCCCTCCAATGGAGGTCTTTGAAGGTAGAAATTAGCTAACATTTGTTCAGTATTTACTGTATTTCTACTACATTCCACTTTACACCACTTATTTAACCTTCACAAATAATTTGTAAAACATCTATACCAGTGGTCGGCAAACTCATTAGTCAACAGAGCCAAATATCAACAGTACAATGATTGAAATTTCTTTTGAGAGCCAAATTTTTTAAACTTAAACTACATAGGTAGGTACATTGTTATCAACTCAATTAGGGTACTCCTAAGGCTTAGGAAGAGCCACACTCAAGGGGCCAAAGAGCCATATGAGCCGCAGTATGCCGACCACTGATCTATACTAATAAAAGCCTAGATGACTGTCACACTCTCACATCATCACAAGATGGCCACCACAAGATGGCTGGCACAAGATGGCCGGCAGGGGAGGGCAGTTGTGGGCAATCAGGCCAGCAGGGGAGGGCAGGTGGGGGTGAACAGGCCATCAGGGGAGGCAGTTGGAGGCAATCAGGTTGGCAGGGGAGCCGTTAAGCGTCAATCAGGCCAGCAGGGGAACAGTTAGGGGGTGATCAGGCTGGCAGGCAGAAGTGGGTAGGGGCAATCATGGATGCAGGCAGGTGAGCAGTTAGGAGCCAGCAGTCCCAGATTGTGAGAGGGATGTCCCAGATTGGAGAGGATGCAGGCTGGGCTGAGGGACAACCACCCCCAGTGCATGAATTTTGTGCACTGGTCCTCTAGTATGTTATAATGCCCATTTTACAGATGGGACAAGTACAATTCAGAGAGGGGAAATGATTGCCCATGGCTAGTAATTAAGACCTGGAGATTGAACCCAAGTCTGTCTGACTCCCTAGCCCATGTATTTACACCATGCAGCCTAAGTAATTGCTGAATCAATGCTACATACATTCATTCTAAAGAAGTGGATGCCAGCTCAGTTACAAACTCATACAAATATTCACATTTTAAAACAGAAAAATCCAGTGTTGAGAGCAAGGAGATGAATTACTCATGGCAATGTTTAAAATAAAGATGAGGAGAACTTTTTTTTAAGTCTACAAAGAGCAAAGTGACTTCCAGGCATGACTTTTGTCTTCTCTATCCTTCCTTTATCCGACCATCAAGTTCTGATGAATTTACTTTATTAGTGCCTCTGTGTCTACTCTACTCTTCCTGTTCACAGCTGCTACCCCATCCAAGTTTGTCAGTTCTCACCTCCATGTAGTCCTGCCAATCACTTCTCTACCATGCAACCAGACCAATCATTCTGAAGTAGAAATTACATCATTGCACCTGTATTGTAGCTTTTATAAATCACTAGGGAGGAGCTTCTCATTGTCATTAGAATAGAGACCAAATTGCTTTCTATGGTCTAGACAGCCTGGCCCTCACTTCCTATGAGCCTCACCTTAGTCTCTGAGTGCCTCCTCAGGGACCATCTTCCTTGTCTTCTGATTGGCGTTGCTTCTTCCCACTCTAAGCTCATGTCACCTTCCTAAGAAACTTCTCCTTACCTCCTACACTCCTACCCTTTACCCATTCACTTCCACTCCTCCTTTAGATTTTGCTTCAAACTCTGCTTCATTAAAGTCCTCCCTGACCCCTCCATTCTCTACCACCCCAGACTAGGACAGGATGCCTATCACACACTCTCATAAACACATTGACCTTCTTTTTCATAACCCAGATTTTGTATTATTGTGATCTATTTATTTATTGGGTTAGTTATCTGCTCCTTTCCCATGATTATGGGTGCTGTGAGGCCAGGAGATGGTTCTGTTTGCCTCACATTGGACCCTCAGAACCTACCATGAAGTCTGCTATGCAGTGCATGTTTAGCAAATACTTATTGATCCTGGCAATATGTTTCCTGACAGAGAAATGACAGTGAGTGGACCTAATTCTGCCATACCTTGTCTGCAAGGATGAAGTGAGGGTTTTCAATAGCACCTGTGGAGGTTCCCTTTCCCAGACTTTCAGCTCCCTTGAAAGAGCTGTAGAAACTCCTTGTTGAGGAGAGAGAATTAGAGAGTTGTTGCCCAACTGGTCCTGCTGATCCTGACAGCATCTGTGAGGCAGAGTGTCCTGCACCCAAATATACCTGGTAACCCCACAGTAAAGAGGAAGCTCTCAGAGAAAATTATTCCATATTCTTGCTAAATAAAGTGGCCTGTTACAAAGTATGTGAACACATATAAACATAATAAAATACCAAAGTGACACTGGAGGAGAGAATCAATATATCTACTCAGCATTACATGTTGAATCAGCTTTTTAATACATATTTGTCAGGCAACCACTCACCAGAGCCATAGTGAAATAAAGCAAGTTGAGAGAAATAACCAATTATGGGTTCTAAAGTGATTAAACTTCCCCTCCTTTACTTTTTTGGACCCAATGTAAGTGACTGTAATATGCATGTTTGCCCACACTTGCATGCACACGCACACACACACACTCAGGTATATGTGTAAAGTATCCAGCACAAGTAGGTACAATAAAAATCTAGCTATTTTTATTCAACATAATTCTTTATTTACTTATTCACTCATTCATTCTTTTTTATTATTATTATTCCCTTAAGGGAAATGCTCTACTCTTGTTTACACTGACAAAAAAACAAACAGAAGTTGATATGGCTTGACAAACATTTTATCACTTCAAAGTATGATTTCTCAGCCACTATCTTATATCATTTTCTGAAGTAAAATCGACAGAATTTAAACATTGCAAGTAGGGAGCTAGTAGAAGGAGAAATTGAAGATACTTGCAAGGTTTCTAGATTACATAGTAAAGAATATCACCGAAAGAGCAAACCTAGGAGGAAATAAGTTTAGCTTTGGTATTTTGAGTTTGAGGTGTTGGTGAACGGCAATAACTGAAGTTAGAAGTTCAAACTGAGCTAAATATTTGTTACCCGGCAGCATTTTGTAACTACCCAGAAATGGAAATAGAAAAGGAGATAATGCAGAACCTGAGTAGGCTCCCTAAGTAATTTGGGCGAAGAGATTTATCAGATATGGCCTCTCTGCTCAGAGAGTTTACATTCCTATCAGGTTGATGAGACATACTTGTCGACACTTACATGTTCATAAAAGTTTTGAGAAGAAATATTTAGGGGTAGAATTGTTGGCAAAAGCTTTCATTAAAAAAAAGTTAAGACTTGAATTGGCCCTTGAAAAATGAGTGGAATTTAGAGAGGAAACCTCTTAGAAGACATTCAGGGATAATTGGAACAAATCAGTCAAAATATTCTTGAAAACACATGGCAAATGCTGGATTTAATCCAAGCACATTTTCTCCATAATATCAGGTAGAGTCTCACTTGAAGCTCTCCAAGTATTAGCTTAAGGGATCTTCCTAACGCAGAAATGAATTGGTGGTGCCAATGGACCTAACCATTCGTGTGGTTTAGCTTCCCTCCTGGAAATGTAATTTTAGCAGATGAGTTATACCCTCCTGTGGCTTCCTCCCTCTGTTCTTTATTTTCTTCCATCCTTACACAAATATTAATTAGTAACCTTGTATGATTTAGGTACTGTAACCTCCTTTAAATAAAATCCTTCAAAAGAGAGACTTGATTCCTCAATGGAAATCCACCCCCAGAAATATAGCTCAGAGAACAAAATAGACCGTTTTATAATCCTGATGTGAAAGGCTGTATTTTTTATAACCAACAACAATTTTGCTTTGGATCATTGATTCAATCCCAAAAGAGAAATTTCCTCCTGTTGAATAAGGAATGATTGGGCTTTCCCTGAGCAATTGCTTTGGTCTGTATTGTGTAGACCAGGGGTGTTGTGACTGCTTGGGCTTCCTCTTTGAGTTGGTTGTTAGAAAACTTGGGCTTTGGAAACAAATTTGTGGCTCAGATGTACTGACTAATAGGTACCAAGGTTGTGACATGGGATTCAAAAGAGCTCAGCAAGAGATTCTGATGATCCAAGAATTTTTGAAAACCCTTGCTTTTGTTTCTGTTTGTAAGACACTTACATTTTATGACTATTTGGCCAATGATTGCATTCCCATGTAGCCTAGGGAAGCATATCCAGGTTATTGCTACAAGCAAGGCATTCTGCTGATATGGCATAGACTTTGAAAATAATTTAAATGTTAAAATCTCACAAAATTGAGAAAATATCTGTAAAATTAGAAATTCTATTTTTGGAGTCTTAGAGGTGCTTAAAAGTGTTATGGTTCATGTGATTATTTTTTATTATACAAACCACATAGAAGGCTCTATAAATGTATGGGAGTTTGGCTGAATTTATTTTTTTAAAGAGAGACAGATAAAAGTTAAATGACTTGGTCAAGGTCATCCAACTACTTAGTTGCAGAATTACCTCTTGTGCTAGCACCCATGTCTTCTGATTCATAGTCCAATGTTCTCTCTGTAGTCCCAGCTTCATAAAGAAAATTGATGGCTCTGTAAATAAAGTTCTTTTACCATGTACTTAACTTTAAGCAATCCCACCTGAATCCCCTAAGTTCTCCAACTTACTCAGCCAGGGAGGAACTATTAAACAAAGCTTCAATGCATCAAAAGCATCCCAGAACATTCATTTGTCCTTGAAAATACTTTTTTTTTCCTTTGACTACAGTCAAAGAGATGAACACCAAAAAGAGATCATTTAATGAAGTAAACTAAAAGATTTATACATTGGTTTTAATGGATATGGATGGCCCCATTTTGGGCAAATTAAAATGTTAAGAGATACTGACATATTGAAGTCCCTATGGAAAAAATCCCATATTTTAAAGTATTGATATTGCCATTTTCTAGGGCAGTGTTTCTTGAATGTGATGTAGAAGTGAGCTATTGAACTTCCTGTCACTTACTTTATTGCATACTTGTTAATGTTGTATACATTTAATAACATGTAATATAGTAGATGTAATACAGCAGTACATAATATCTACCGTATTTGCCGGCGTATAAGATGACTGGGCGTATAAGATGACCCCCTAACATTTCCACTCAAAATACAGAGTTTGTTATATACTCACCGTATAAGACTACCCCCTCTTCCGCACACCTTCCACACACCAAATAAAAGGTAAAACAATATCAGATTTGATTTTAACATTTTAATTTATATTCAAATGCTTATGACATGTAGGAAAACTGTCACAAGGCTGTATGTAATCAAACATATACATAAAACAGTGCAAGTTTATTACCGGTAAACATAGCGGTAATTCACTAAAGAAAACACACTCTATAGACTGGTACCATAGATGCTTCTCAGGAACACAGGCAAGCAGCCCACAACCTAGAGGGACTGTCAATGATAGAAGTAAGATAACAAATAG
>NW_006292696.1:13810001-13814385 GCF_000327345.1 Myotis davidii
CCCTCACACAGTTCCTCCCTGGCCCCAATCATGCACCAATGGGGTCCCTCAGCCTGGCCTGTGCCCTCTCACAATCCGGGACCCCTTGGGGGATGTCAGAGAGCCAGTTTGGGCCTGATCCCCACAGACCAGGCCGAGGGACCCCACAGGTGCACAAATCTGTGCACCGCGCCTCTAGTATATATATAAAAGCCTAGGGACTGAACAGCAAAACGACCAGAACAACCAGAATGACTGGTTGCTATGATGCACACTGCAGTGGCCAATCGGCAGATCCAGCTCGATTGCCACCCTCTCAACTGCCCACAGCCTCTCCCCCTGGCTGGCCCCGCCTGTGGCCCCTCCCCCATGCTGGCCCCTCCCCCAATCAGGCCCCATCAGGGCGGGCTGGCTGGACCCCACCAGTGCACGAATTCATGCACCAGGCCTCTAGTCTATAATAATAAAAGTATAATATGCTAATTAGTTCAGACATCCTTTGGAAGCCAGGGCTGCCAGGGAAGCCCAGGTCCCAGGTGCCTGCCTGCAGCCAGAGGAAAGCCCAGGTCCCAGATGCCAAACGGCCGGGGGAAGGAAGGCCTACTCTTGCAGGAATTTCATGCATCGGGCCTCTAGTTTATAAATAAGTGTCATACACTGTGGATTTGTGACTGTTTAAAAAGACTGATAGGAACACATGGGTAAGAATAGGTTTCAGACCACTGACAAAAGTTCTCAAAACTAGTTCTTGCATTGTTCCTCTCCAAGGACACAGAGGAACAAACCATCACATGGACTTTCTTCCTCCCTTTCTTCCTCCTTTTTTCTTCCTTTGTTTCTGTCTGCCTTCCTTTTCTATTATTTTCTAAAAACATTCTCTAAATGCTTATCTGTTTTCTTAGTAGACCAAATTTAAAGAAGTAGCTCTTTGAAAGTAGAACCGATCACCAGTACATGAAGTTCAAAGAATTTCCCCTATTCTCCAAACTCAGTAGTTTATCAGCACTTTATCTCAAAATAATTTCTGAAACATCAGAAACTTTTTCCAAGTATAGAATTCTTACTATTATTTACTTATTGATACAACCTGTTTTTTTTTGTTGCTGTTTTTGTAAACACACACTCAACTTTAAATACTTGGCAAGAAATATATGTGGAAGAGTTTTTTATTTATTATTATTAACCAGTTATTTCAATGTATGTTGCAGCCTAGTTTTTATAAAAGGCCTATTTAATTATTTTTAAAAGTTTAATTTATCTTCTCACAAGAGGATTCCCACATATTTAAAGGATTTTTTCTTTAAAGAAACAAATCAATCTCTTAGCTGATTATGGAAAATTCTAAGTATACAATAATTAGATTTGAGAGGATTCTCTTGGAGATGCAATTTAAAAATTCTAAATGCATGATACACACTTCTGTGAAAAGCATAATAATCACCTATACAATTAGCTAAATGATTCTCTTGAGTTCAAGAATATAAATTGGTGAGTGGCTATCTGCATTAATCAGGCAATTTCCATGTTTTACTTTGGGATGTAGACTTTTAAAAACATTGCTTTGTGGGTTTTATTTTAAATAATAACTCATTGAAATGGAAGGGAAACGTTGATTTAATCCATGCTTCCGTGGCTTAATATTTGTCTGATTTTTGAGGGATTTAGCATTGTGCCTCCGGGAATCGTAGAGGAGAGGGAAAAGCCCATCAGAAGCTTCTGGGATTAGTTTGTTCATTAATTTCATTCATTCATTCTCTTTCTCGATGTTTATTGAATGCCTTTCCACACCACAACCCTGTATGTGAGTTGTGGACTCAAGCATAAAAGCTGTAATTGCTGATTTGTGAAGCATCAACTTAAGATGATAGGCTGACATTTTACATGAGAAAAGAACAATAAAGATATTAGATTTATTTATCATTTCTTCCAACTTATTTTCATAATTATTTTATTTCACATAACTAGAAGATAACCACAAATTCTTAAATTCTGTTTGAGACACTATGCTAGGCACTTTAGATTTATTCTATGGCTTTCTACTTCCTTGCAAGGTTGATATTCTGGCACAGCATAAGAGTTAATAATGGACTCAGAATGCCATTGACTGAGTCCAAAATCTGGCTCACTCCTCTTAACATCTGAATGATCCAGAGAAATTGTTTGCTCCCTCATTGCCTCTGTTGCTCATGTGCAAAAGGAGAACAGTGAAATCCCCTGACAGTGAAATAGTCATAAGGCTATTGTACGGCTTCAGTGAGATGGTAATATGCCAAGAACTTTGAATAGTGAACTTAAAACAAAGAATTTACAGCAACATAAGTGTTCGCTATCACTCTGGAGTTTGTTGTTGCTATTTGCTTTTTAATTGATGACAAAAGAAATATTAGTATTAGAAACAGAGTTTATTTACATATTGATTTTGCCATTTCACCAGAAGAGATGTTGATTTGGTCTTTGAAGTTGGTGTGATTTCAAGTAAGAAAGGGAATTCCAGGAAGAAGGAATGAAATGGATGTAGCCATTGATGTATGATAGCCTGATATAAATTTACAGGAAAATTAGTAATTTGTTAATCTGAAATGCAAGGTATCTGGCAATGAGAATAAAATGTCCAGACAATAAAAGATCTTTAATGCTATAATTTGGTGTATATAGACGAGAGAGAGAGAGAGAGAGAGAGAGAGAGAGAGAGAGAGAGAGAGAGAACACAAACATGCATCCAAATGGAAAATTCATTGACTGTGATAATACTTGGTTCTCAAGTTATTTTCTTTTTAAATTGTCCTCATTAGATAATCTTTGCCCTTATCAAAAGCTGATCTGAAAAGGAGCCTTAGAAACAAAGGAAATACTTAGGTACAAACGATCACTTCATTTACGCACAATAGTGCTGAAAGTCAGCATAGCAGCCATCAGTAAAATAGATCAAAAATTAGACTGAAACAAAAATTGCTAGCCCAGGCACAGAATTAATTTTCTGATTGATTATGAGGAAGTAGAAGCTATAGGACATAGCATCAGCTGTATTTCAGGGACCCTGTACATTTCTTCTAATTTATAAAATATAATAAATGAATTGCCGAGGAAGAAGGATTAGTTGTCAGCTCGTAGACTGTGAAGGATAAAGCAGTCCTGTCTTCTCCTGATGTCAGTTGATCTATTAAATTAACAAGCATACAGATAGATTATTTAAAGATCAATTTAGCCAAGAATTGCTTTCAAATGAATACATCAGGCACCAAGCCTGTTTTCTGAGATCGTTTAGTAATTGGAATACATATTACATGCAACTTCTCATCACAGGGCTCGAGCAGTTTCAATCAGGCTTTGCTCTTTCTGCAAAGTGTGTGAAAATCAAAAATGAGCAGGTCCACTTCATTATGTATAATGAGGAGATCTGTAGTTACTCTGTAAGTAATCGCCGAGAAGAATTACTAGAAAAATTCTTCCTGCTTGCATTACTGGCACTGGGCTAACACTTCCCTCTTAAAAAATCTTTTCAGCATGAAAGTTTGGGAATTAAGTTTCTAATAAACTTCGAAAGTCCAACAGCTGTGAGTAATTATGATACAAGCATATCAATCCATGTGCAAACAGAATTATTCCATAAGCTCCAATCCTCTTGCTAACCCTTCACTGCAATAATTAAGCACACTCTAATGAGTTTGTTAGCAATTTCCATATGATTTCCCCCTAATTATTATTTGAGTTGCCCATGTTTATAATACTTAGTAATATCCTTAAAATATCAATGGTGAAGGCACAGTTTTGGCTGGTGAATTAATTTGTATGTTCTCATTCATATGCTAAACAAACTAGGGGAAAGCATTGATTTAACAGTCAAAATTTTTGAAATTGGTTTTTGCATATGTATATGCTCACTTTTATATACTTATTCAACACCCATGGAACCAATGGGTGATCTCAGCCTGAATCAGGCCATGATTTTCTCTGCTTGAAGACCTCCAGTTCTTAACATGCCCTTTAAGATTCTAAATGACCTGTGCCCTGGCCAGTGTGGCTCAGTTGGTTGAGCATCGTCTCATGCACCAAAGAGCTGCTGGTTTAATTCCCAGTCAGGCCACATGCCTATGTTGTGTGCTTGATCCCCAGGAGAGGGCCTGCAGGAGGAGGCAGCTGATCCATGTTCTTGCATCGATGTTTGTCTCTCTCCCCAACCCCGTTCCCTTCCTCTCTCTCTCACAAAAAAAAAAAAAAAAAAAAAAAAAAAAAATCAAGGAAATGTTTAATAAATGAATGAATGAATGAATGATCTGGCTCTGCCTATCCTCCTAAACTTTGTCATTTGCTTACTCACCCAGCTCCAGGATATGACTTACTTCTGATTTCTCACAAAAGTAAAGCTGGTTTACATCTTCGGATTTTTATGTTTAGTATTGCTTGC
>NW_006292696.1:13814427-13817741 GCF_000327345.1 Myotis davidii
GGTGGCTGCTCCTTTTTTTCCTCCAAGGGTCCAGGAAGACTCGGTTACAGTAGTGCTTTAGTCTTTCTCTATCCTCTTACCCAATTTTATTTTATTTTTAAATAGCATCACTAGTTTAAATGAACTAGTTTATTAATTTAATCTTCTATCTTGCACCTCAATGTAAGCTTCATGACATTTAAGAATGTCATGTCAGGGATCTCGCTCATCTCTTTATCTTTAGGGCCTAAAACCATGCCTGGTACAGTGATTTCTTAGTGAATACTCTGTCAGTGAACGATTAGATGAATGGATACATTAGAGCATGAAGGGATATCAGCTATCTGGTCTATGCCTCATTTTATACATGACTGAGCCAAAGTCTATTTACATCCATTATTTGTCACCAAAGGGTAGAGCCTGTTAGAGCAGACCTGCGAAATTAGGTCCCAAGATTCCTCATTTCTGGCCCAATGCACTGTCATTATGCTACTTGCCTTCATTTTCATCTATCTGGTTGTGCCTGTTGAAACCTATGTTTACAAACATGATGTCTACACTAGTAAAATTTAAAGATTTGAGATTTTGAATCAGAATCACACCAATTTCAGTCCTTTCTAGCCATCAGGGTTCCCACGGATCATATCCCCACATGTGACTGCACAGTTTTCAATCATCTATACATTAATAACAGCTTCCAGGTTGTTTTCTTTAATATCTTTATTGATGTATGTTTTATGTATCATAAAATTGTCCCATCTGTCTGTATAATTCAATGATTTTAGTAACTTTATTGAGATACCATCACCATAAGTATTAGAACACTCATTTTTGTCCCCCAAATAAGATCCCTCTAGCTCATTTACAGTTCCTCCCCCATCCCCACACCCAGGTGACCATGAACCTACTTTCTATAATTATAAATGTGCCTTTTCTGGACATTTCCTGTCAGTGGAATCATACAAAACATGGTGTCTTCTGTCTGACTTGTTTTTCTTGGCATAATCTTTTTGAGGGATCATCCATGATGTCACCTGTGTCAGTTGTTTATTCTCTTTTATTGCTGAATAATATCCCAACAGATTCTGTTAAAAAATGTTAAGCGCCTATATTTATTTAATCATATGTATACTGAAACACATTTCCAAGGAAGAACAAGGTAGATCCATTTCAGAATAGTTTGATGCTCCCTATCTCGGGAAACATAGCTAATTATACTTTCTTACTTATTTGTCCATCTTGTAAGGAAAACACCATGTTAAGTGTTGGCTGTCCTGGTGCACCTTGGAAAAATGATTTTGCAATAGGCTATTCAAACTCAGAGAGGTGAAGATCTGAAAGCAATTTCTGTGCTTGAGAAGAAGTGTGAGGCATTCATTTGGAGAGTGCTGTGATGCAAATATGTGTTAAGTAATGTAATGGAGTTAAAAATTATCCTAGTATTAAGATGAGTCATAGGGACCTGAAAATAAGTAGAAGATTCATTACTTTTAATATTTGAAAGTAAATTAATTCAGTATCTCATAGTTTCGTTGATTTCATTTTCTTTCATATTCTAATATCATGTCAGAGAGATTGCTGCAATATTTACATATTGTCTTTGCTGCATGCAATATACTTACCCTCTCAAATTACCCACCTGGATCCATTTAATTTCATAATGGGTTTCTTTGGAAGTTGAGTTGTGGAACGTCATAAATGTTCAGGGAAAGCATGCCACTGTGGACTCAGAAATTATATAAAAGAGCTTCCAGTACACATGCTAAATAAAAGCGGGTCATAGAAAGTTTATTAACTAAACAAATTAAACCAGCTGGGTAATGGGTGTTTCACATGAAGTTCCTGGAGCAGCATAAATGTCCTTTGCAATGAAAGGTTTAAGTTCATGTTTTTTGCACATAACATTTGCCTTTTTCTGTTTTCCCAGTTTCTCTTCTAAGTGGAGCAAACATTATCTTCCACTCCTTGGGGTAGAAGAGGTTCTTTCAAGGACAGCGTGGATTTCAGAAATCCAGGAGGACTGGGAAAGGGTCCGTAGGTGGGTTTGTGGTCACCAAACAATCATAGTAAGGGTAGAATGAGGCACTCAACAAATGGAAGCTACTATTATATATCAGACACAGTGTTGTAGTTATTGGGAGGGTTCCAGGAGATAAATGCCTTACAATGCAGCTTCCATTGCTGTTTCACTAAGCAAATGAAGAAACTGAGACTCAAAAAAAGTCAAGTAACTTCTCCAAAATCACTAAGCTAGTAAGTTTCAGAGCCAGCCCTTTACACTAAACTCTGTCTAATCTTAAAGCCCATGTTCTTAACAATTATGCTAAACTGTCTTTCAAAATAGCAGGCAGGAGACCTGCCCCCTCATACACACACACACACACACACACACACACACACACACCCCTGCTGGCTGCCAGATTGCGTTAACAAGTCAAATGACCTCTAAGTTCTCAGTTTATCAAGCTAAAGGATGAGCCATTCATTCTACACGCGGTGCCTTTTCTTGAGTAGAATCGATTTTTCACTTCCCTAATCTCTTGAAACGAATACTCATGGCTGGAGGAGGAAAGAATCAGGAATTCCTTGTTGGGATGGAAGGAGATTCCAGCAGTGAGGAAGAAGCAATGTGTAAACAGGGAAGAAGTGGGAGGGAGAAGGATGACGGTGATGAACACCAACATACAGGCTTGGACTGTTGCAGTTGCCACAGGAGTCTTAACAAGCACCAATCAAATTAAGCTTGACAACCCCCCAGATATTCCCCCTCAATCTCGGAGGCTTCTTTGATGCTGTTCATGAGAATCCTGTGTGTTCTTTGCCTTTTGTCAGGGACATGTCATTTAGAGAGCAAACTTGTTTTATGCAAACATGAAAGAGTAAAAGGAAATAGACAATGAAGCTTTAAAGAATGCTTTCAGCCCTCTCTGGTTTGGCTCAGTGGGTAGAGCATTGGCCCGTGGACTGAAGGGTCCCAGGTTCTATTCTGGTCAAGGGCATGTATCTTGGTTGCAGGCTCTGGCCCTGGTCAGGCATGTGCAGGAAGCAACCAATCGATGTTTCTCTCTCACGCATCCATGTTTCTCTCTCTCTGTCTCTCCTCTCCTTTCCACTTTCTCTAAAAGTCAATGGAAAAAGATCTCCAGTGAGGATTAACAAAAAATAAATAAATAAAAGAATGCTTTCCTTACCGCTTCGGTGGATGCTATCCAGTTTAAATAAGAGTTTCACAGTATATCATCAATGTCAGTTTAGAGAAAGAAAGGTCAAAAAGTTCAACTTTGATATCTTTATATTTTCACAAAGGTTATTCCTGAAGGGGCTATATGTTATGT
>NW_006292696.1:13818713-13819811 GCF_000327345.1 Myotis davidii
AAAAACCACAGAAACTAACTACTGGTGGGAATGAAAGCAAGGGAACCAGACCAATCAGGTACGTGTCAGATGGCATGTGAAAATGACTTAGTAAGTATGTTAGGGAAAAGGACCATTTCCGCACAGAGACTTGTGCCCAGGCTCATGCCCAGCGCCTGGCTTAGGCTAATGAGTGAAAGCCAGCAATATTCTTTCCTTTTATAGCGTAAAAGTACACACACACATACACACACACAAAATATTTGAGCAAACTAATAATTAGGGATTCTACTATATGGTGATACACAAAATAAAGGAATGAACATTTGTTCATCATATACTGAATGCCAGGCACTGCTCAGTGCTTTTTTTTTTTTTTTTAAAACTCCAGCGTCATTTGGAAGTCTGTTTGATGTTGGTCTCTGGTGAGAAGCAGTGTGAAGGTTCGCTAGCTGCAATCTGATGGATGTCTGTCTGGGAAGGAGGTGGGAGGTGGATGGGGTGCAGGGGGACCCCTCACTATACGCTTTGATCTGCCTTGACTCCTCTTGGAATATCTCACCTTTTGATGTTGGAAATCAGTTAATTACTAGTCGAAATTGGTTTGAGGGACTAGAAAACAGTTTGAGGGCTCTGTTCTCAAACTGCCTGTACTTTGATCTGCGGAACTTTAGGGCAGTTTTTCAGAGCCGTTCAGGTGCATGAGCGGACTTAGTCCATGACCTCTCTCTAGTGGCATCCCCGATTTTGTGCCTCTTGTCCTACCATGGTACCATCCCAATGTAGCATGCTTCTTCTCCTTCAAAGCCTTGGCAGTTTCATCACTAGTAAGTAACAACTTTTCGGATCAGATTGTTCAGTACTGTTCCCACTGCAGGGACCCAACAACTTGGTAATTCCTTCTTTAGATCTCAATTTGCAACTCCCATCCCTCTTTTGTGTGTAACTCCTCCTTAGCATTACCCTGTAACACAGTCTTGATTTGTAAGACAGTATGTTAAATAAGTGGCTTCTGAGTCAAATTTCCTGCCCTTTGCTTTGTTGATGCAAGTTAACATCCGGGACGTTGACCTGAAAGGTTGAGCAATGCTCAGGGGTTTGATGGGCAGGGGGCGCAGG
>NW_006292696.1:13836311-13838808 GCF_000327345.1 Myotis davidii
GCGGGCGGGAGCCCCGCCCCCACACACACACACACACACACACACACACACACACACACACACACCCCTGCTGGCTGCCAGATTGCGTTAACAAGTCAAATGACCTCTAAGTTCTCAGTTTATCAAGCTAAAGGATGAGCCATTCATTCTACACGCGGTGCCTTTTCTTGAGTAGAATCGATTTTTCACTTCCCTAATCTCTTGAAACGAATACTCATGGCTGGAGGAGGAAAGAATCAGGAATTCCTTGTTGGGATGGAAGGAGATTCCAGCAGTGAGGAAGAAGCAATGTGTAAACAGGGAAGAAGTGGGAGGGAGAAGGATGACGGTGATGAACACCAACATACAGGCTTGGACTGTTGCAGTTGCCACAGGAGTCTTAACAAGCACCAATCAAATTAAGCTTGACAACCCCCCAGATATTCCCCCTCAATCTCGGAGGCTTCTTTGATGCTGTTCATGAGAATCCTGTGTGTTCTTTGCCTTTTGTCAGGGACATGTCATTTAGAGAGCAAACTTGTTTTATGCAAACATGAAAGAGTAAAAGGAAATAGACAATGAAGCTTTAAAGAATGCTTTCAGCCCTCTCTGGTTTGGCTCAGTGGGTAGAGCATTGGCCCGTGGACTGAAGGGTCCCAGGTTCTATTCTGGTCAAGGGCATGTATCTTGGTTGCAGGCTCTGGCCCTGGTCAGGCATGTGCAGGAAGCAACCAATCGATGTTTCTCTCTCACGCATCCATGTTTCTCTCTCTCTGTCTCTCCTCTCCTTTCCACTTTCTCTAAAAGTCAATGGAAAAAGATCTCCAGTGAGGATTAACAAAAAATAAATAAATAAAAGAATGCTTTCCTTACCGCTTCGGTGGATGCTATCCAGTTTAAATAAGAGTTTCACAGTATATCATCAATGTCAGTTTAGAGAAAGAAAGGTCAAAAAGTTCAACTTTGATATCTTTATATTTTCACAAAGGTTATTCCTGAAGGGGCTATATGTAAAAAGAAACCAAAAGAATATATATTACAGCAACAACAAGAAACCTTTTCCTGTATTCATTCCATGTAATGGGTTTTGCCTTGTCGTTATTCTTTTCTGCAAAGGGGTTGTGCTATTATCCTTGGGTATTATTTTCTGATGCTATCAGTGTAGTGGGTCATTATCGAAGAGCTGGCTTATTTCTGGAAGGTGTTATTAAATGTTGTGGAGCTATGGTTATTTCCATTAAAATGCCAAAAGAAAGGAGAAATGTGAAAACGCAAGAGGTAGTTCTGAGGAAGCCAAGCTGAACCGTGGAAAATGGAACAATTTGGTGCTAAAACTTTGAGTTGTGGCTAAATTCTTTCTAAAGGAGAGCCTGCTCCGCTTCGGTGGCTATAGCCTGTTCCATTACACAAAGGCGACAGGGCAGGGGACACAAAGGCTAAGCAGGTGATATAAATGAGTGAACCAGGCTGACTGGTCATAGAGACACGGGAGCAATAAGAACATTCCACATTCCCCCCTCACTCTATTATGTGAAAAATAATAGCACAAGTTTAAAAGTAACAGACATTCAACCCCAGTGTCAGACATATAATTGGGAATAGAAAGACTATGGCAAGCCAAATGGCTCATGAAAAGGACACAGTTGTAATTCAACTCAAGCCAATTGCTCCTTCCATCCTTTTCGAAATCTCAGTCAAAATTCGGAGGAAGATAAGGTTGCATGCAGCTAAAGGGAGAGGAGGCAGCAATCGGGGGGCCCTTTAATGCCTGGGTAGGATCTGGAACTACTGGACAATTTCTCCATGTATCTCTTGCAGTCAGTGTGGAACAGTCACAGAATTCCAAGGGTGGGGGTGGATGATATAAAAATCCAACATTTGCTAAATAATTAGTCAGTGCTATGTTCAATGATTTCAAAGAAGGAAAGCAGTCCTGAGGCATTACAGCCTACAGAAGGGCCATAAAGACTGAAATTAGCATAGTAGCATTGGAAACTGCCAGGCAGATGGGAAGTTAGAGGAGTTGATGGGTTCAGGATGGGGGTAAAGACCCAAGATGGTATGGTGTTGACAGACTCTCAAGAAAGATGTTGGCTCCGCTGACAACATTGGTCCATAACGAAAGGAGCACGTTTCCCAGGGAAGATGCTGAGTTCATTCAGCGTATCATGAATTATTTCACATGGGCAGACATAGCTAAGGTCAGGATGAGAGAAGTGAGAAATAAACATCTGCCCTGGAGGATCCCCATAGTCTGAGCCCTTCCTGTAGAAGGTTCTTGTAGGTTCAGTGTTAGTTCTTTTGAGCTCAAGAGACTGGCAGAACCCTTCCCACATTAGAAACTTTAGCCCTATCCTGATTTCCCTCTCATTTTTCTCCTGTAGTCAATCCTTAGGTACATTTCGACAGGTGACCTGGAAGCTTTGTTCCAAGGAATTCTGCAAAGGCTTTGGCTATAGATTTTCCCTGCCTAAAAGGAAGTCCCCAAGATCTGCTTGGAGATATATATATATATATA
>NW_006292696.1:13838948-13867820 GCF_000327345.1 Myotis davidii
CACTGGCTTAGGCTAATGAGTGAAAGCCAGCAATATTCTTTCCTTTTATAGCGTAAAAGTACACACACACATACACACACACAAAATATTTGAGCAAACTAATAATTAGGGATTCTACTATATGGTGATACACAAAATAAAGGAATGAACATTTGTTCATCATATACTGAATGCCAGGCACTGCTCAGTGCTTTTTTTTTTTTTTTTACCATGGTGACCCTGTTGTGTGTTGGGAGCGGTCACAGGGATGGAGACAACAGAACTGGATATTATAAACCTAGACCATCCTGGAAAATCTGGACCATATGGTCACGTACTGCACCTTCCTCGTTTTCTTCTCACAGAGCTTGAAAACTCCAGCAAGTCATTTGGAAGTCTGTTTGATGTTGGTCTCTGGTGAGAAGCAGTGTGAAGGTTCGCTAGCTGCAATCTGATGGATGTCTGTCTGGGAAGGAGGTGGGAGGTGGATGGGGTGCAGGGGGACCCCTCACTACAGGCTTTGATCTGCCTTGACTCCTCTTGGAATATCTCACCTTTTGATGTTGGAAATCAGTTAATTACTAGTCGAAATTGGTTTGAGGGACTAGAAAACAGTTTGAGGGCTCTGTTCTCAAACTGCCTGTACTTTGATCTGCGGAACGTTAGGGCAGTTTTTCAGAGCCGTTCAGGTGCATGAGCGGGCTTAGTCCATGACCCCTCTCTAGTGGCATCCCCGATTTTGTGCCTCTTGTCCTACCATGGTACCATCCCAATGTAGCATGCTTCTTCTCCTTCAAAGCCTTGGCAGTTTCATCACTAGTAAGTAACAACTTTTCGGATCAGATTGTTCAGTACTGTTCCCACTGCAGGGACCCAACAACTTGGTAATTCCTTCTTTAGATCTCAATTTGCAACTCCCATCCCTCTTTTGTGTGTAACTCCTCCTTAGCATTACCCTGTAACACAGTCTTGATTTGTAAGACAGTATGTTAAATAAGTGGCTTCTGAGTCAAATTTCCTGCCCTTTGCTTTGTTGATGCAAGTTAACATCCGGGACGTTGACCTGAAAGGTTGAGCAATGCTCAGGGGTTTGATGGGCAGGTGGTGCAGGAGAACTCGGCTCTCCTTGTCTTCCAGACAAGGCAATACCACCTGGCACCTTGCCTAGTCATCCAATTCTCCTAATGAACACGTTTCCCCAGTCTGAGGCCCTTGCATTGTGACCATGCCACAGAGCTGACAAAGAGGTAATTTTCCGTGTTCAGAAAAAAATAAAGGAAAAGAAAAACACATGAGGAAACCTTCTGAGAGTGTGTTTTGTTCTTATGTCATGGCCCATTATGGCATTTTCATTTTAATTGCACGTGAAACCCATTTAAAGAGGTGGTATAATGTGACTGCTCTCTTGGAAAAGAGACAGGAGCGCTATGGATGTGTTTCAGAGGAGCCCATTACTACCCAGGCTGTCACCATCATACCTTAAGGGTGCTAACATTGTATTAAGTATCTTAGCAAATGTAATACATTTGATCCTCTTGTCTAGGAATCCCTTGTCCTTATATAAGTAGTAGATTCATATCAAAGCAGCTCAGGCAACAGAGTTCTGTGAGTATTTCAAAGATAAAATATGCATTCCTATGCATGGGCATTTTCTAGGTTTTCAAATGGAAATTAAGCCATATAGATAAAGCTTGCATCCATGGGGACTGGAATGACTCATTTAAAAGGATGGTTGATAAGGTTTTTGTGTTTGTTTTTGTTCTCTTTACTCTCACCCCCAGCATGGGAAATGGCATATCCTGCAAAGTGTTTTAGGACTTTCTGACCTTCTGTAAGTAATGGTGAGAGTCCCCAAGGCCAGAGAAGTGAAGCCACAGGGTCTTTCTCCATAAAATCAATTGTGTCCCCTTGGTCTCAATATCCATGCCCTTCTGTAGAAGCAGGTTTGTTTCCAACTGAAAGAATTTCCACTTTGCTTTGACTGTCTCCTCCCTGCCCCCGCCACCCCCATCCCTCCATGGTCCCTTCCTCATTTAGCAGACTTCATTCTATATGCATAATTGGAAATTAATTTTCTAATTAGGTTCTTCACATTTATGAAGTTGTTTGATGGGGTGTCTGTTCTTATAACATGGCCTAAAGGCTAAAGTAGCAGTAATAATTCTATTTCCTGGCTTTGCCCCTAATTCAGCAAAGGATCCCAGGAAATATATTTAACTTTTATGTGGTCCCGGTAATACATCTTTAATGCTGATGTACCTTTGAAAGGTTGTTAGGAACGTGCTAATGCTTTAAAACTTATTACAATGCAGTTGGTTCTATTTGTAAGAGTTGCTCAAACAAAATGAAGCCCTTTTTTTGTAACATGAAGGGTTCTTAGAAAACCAAAAACAACAGTTGCAGATAGTAAAACCAGATGGTGTTGGAAGGTAAAATAACATCAAAAGGACACTTAAGAAGCAGAGGTGACACGGAAGATTAATGGCTAATATTTGTACTGTGAATATATAAGTAGAAATTGATCAGGTATGGACTGTAAGGTTCTGTCACCTGGGTTCTCCGTGACAATGGTTCCACAGGTAGAGAAATGGTCAGTCTTATGGTTCAACCGCTCTGTAATCCATGAAAGCCAGAGAATATAAACAAAACCATCTAAATAGTCTTTGTCTCGCTAATCATTAAGACTTGGAAGTAAAGATGAAATCATGGTGTCATCATTTTTCATATAGTAAGGGTTATATTAATTATTACCATGGGTACAACATAGAAGATGGGGACAAGGGGTATCAACATTGTACTTTGATAAAAGGGTATCCTCATTTCATGGGAAATCAATGTTATTAATCCTATTTGAAATTTGGCTTATTTAAAGACTTTCAACAGTCTTTAAATAAGAGCCCTCTCACACTAATTTCCTTTGCAGGTCACCGTCTTCATTTGAGTTTGCACATTCACATATATGTCAGAGCCAGACAAAACGTGTAGAAACAAAGTGTAAGGCTGGATAGCTGATGACTCATAGTAAGTGAACTCAGACTCAGAAAAAATAGTTGTCTTACTCCTGACTTGTTTCAATCTTTATTGTTAAGAGACCTTCTAGGTCACTATAGCTCCTAAATGCATGACATTCCACTATAAAGAGAGATCCCAATTTACAGCTACAACCTGTAACTCTTAAGACCCAGTTAAGTATTAGCATAGAAAGAGACCGCATGATAGCATGAAAAAATCAGTGTACCTCGTGTGACTCAGCCTGTTCGCTGTGTCCACCTCTAAGTCTAAGTGCCTGTGGGATCTTGGACAAATTATCTGAGATCTCTGTTCCAATATATGTCAAAACAAAGAGGTATTTCTGTTCTGAATGCACTTAGCTTCCACATTTTTATCTACTACATGCATTACCCAAAGAAATTCTGGTGAGTCCTATCTTGAAAAATTAGCCCGAGTCCACTAGAAGCAAGTATATCATAGTGGTGAAGAGCAGAGGATGTGGGCATTGCATTTGGATGTCATCATTGCCTTTCTCCCCAGCTACTTCATTATCTCAGCCTCAATTCTGCAGCTGTAACATGGATGAAAGATCCTATTTCACTAATCCTGTTCTCTTCCCCTGCAGTCTCCTCCCCCTGTCAGCACTTAATGGTAGAGTTTTGTTCTGTTTTATTTTCTTTAAAGGTCTAGAAGGAGGACTTTGAACAGCTAGCCAAGTTTAGATTGAGAAATCAAGGATTATGGATCTATCTCTGGGACTGGCAATTTCACTCTATAGCACCCACAGTCATCTTTTAAAATTTTAAATAAAATCATATCATTCCTTTGTTTAAAAGCTAACCATGGTTTCTCACTGTACTACATTTAAAATAAGATTCTTCAGCATATTTAACAGCAGTTTTTGACTTAGGGCTTTCTTCCACTGTCTTCCTCCTCACCACCTGTATCCTCTTCCACAAATTCAGTCCCCTCCTCCTCCTCCTCCTCTTCCGGATCTTCCTCCTTCAGGAGGACAGATTTCTAGACCCATATCTGTGCTCAGTCCATACGGGCATTTCTAAGAGCTAGTGGAACATATCCCCCTTGAATTCTAGTCAGCATGTCCAAGTTGTAATTAATCATATTCTTCCTTATGCCACTGTTACTGGATTCAAGAGGTCCATTTGCCTGTGTGCATCAAAGCCCAGTCAAACATGAAAAAGAGTTTGCAGTGAAGAAACTAACGGTTTTTTAGTTGAGGAAATGATGCCAAACCCAGAGTCAGGGGTATGCAAATACTCAAATGTATTTGCTCCCCGATGACTTCCAGGGGATGAGTTATAGAGGAGGAAAACCATTAACCATGGTGGCTAAAGAAGTTGAGGTCCTGGGCTCTACTGACTGATTGGGAGGGAGTGGTTGATCATTATATCAAGTCCTGATGTCCACCATGGCTTTACTCTATTTTCAGGGGGATGTGGTCTCTGGGTCATTCTGTTGTCATGGG
Organism: Myotis davidii; assembly: GCF_000327345.1. Taxonomy (NCBI): domain Eukaryota; kingdom Metazoa; phylum Chordata; class Mammalia; order Chiroptera; family Vespertilionidae; genus Myotis; species Myotis davidii. Next base: position 13,843,405 of record NW_006292696.1, read on the forward strand.
CCTTGGGCTCAAACACAACTGAAGTCAAAATGTTATCTTTAGTTTGACAGAAACTCTGTTTCTGTGGTTAACAGACCTGAGGCTTTGTTCTTAAGACAGTTTGATGCCAACCAGAATCTCATGGCCTAAGGGCTTAGTGATTAAGCAAGGCAGTGGATTGATGGAAGGGTCTTGTTAAAGAAATGGAGTTTCTGCAAATGGAGTTTCACTAAGCACTGTGGCTTCTGACTTCTATTAATGTCATCTCTGTTTTTACAAGCAATCAGATTCACAATCTCATCCCTTTTTACTCTGCACTACTTGCTCCCTTTAAATGCTTAAGTTTCTATTTATACCTTTGTTTGTACTTTCCCTGTCCTATTGCTATTATTTTCACTCAGATCAAGTCCTCAGGACCTAACATAGTGAAATGACCTCCCAGTGGTCATCCAAATTCTCCCTCATTTCTCTCTTTCATTGTAAGATTAATTTATTTTCTGGAGCACAGCTCTGATCATTTAATGCTCATGCTCTCAAACATGTGTTAGCTACATAATAAAGTCTAAACTCTTTAGCCTGACTTTCAAAGTCCTGTACAATATAACCCTGACTGCTTGTCAAGGCTAGTTTTCTGCTTTTCGTTCATTATTCTATTCATTCATCCCTTTATTTTTTCAGTGAGTTCTGATTGAGGGCCAGCAATATGCAAGATCCCAAGGATACAACATTGACAATACAAATGTGAAACTTCCAGTCTAATAGAAGAGAAAAAGCCACACACACACACACACACACACACACACACACGGACTAATAGAAACAAAGAATATAATGGAAAATAGAGTAACAGGGAAGCAATTCTATGTATTTAAATAACACTTAAACATATCTTGGATTTCACTTAAATTGGGTTAAGTTACTAATTTAGAATACTGCCTAATAGTTCACTCAGAACGTCCTTGTCTCTATTAGTCACTATCTAATCCATATGTAAAGGCATATTTATTGAACTTTTATTTTTCACCTCCTCAGTATATACTTTTCCTGACTACACATCTTTTAAGCTCTCAATCCCACCCTTGTACTGAGGTGGGTCATGTGACCTAGAGCTAAGCCAATTAGCACACTACATTTGGGTTGAACACACACACACACACACACACACACACACACACACACACACCAGGAAGCAGTCTTTATTTATTCCTGTAGAATATGAACTTGAGAGATGGAAGGTCTGGAGTTACCACAGTCATCTTATCTATTGGATAGTAGAGTCAACCCAGAAGGAGATAGGGAAAAAGAAACCAATTCTTGAGATTCCCACATCAAGTCATACTACACTCCTGGAATTTTTAGTTAAATAAACTAATAATTTTCATTTTGGCTAAGTCAGTTGAAATTGGATTTTCCAAATTAGTCAACTAATTTCAAATGTCACTGCTTTCATGAAACCTTTATTGATGTTACCAATTCACTTCAGTTTCTTTCTACCATCAACCATTTTGCATGTTATGATACATACCTTCTTCAGCCTTATTTTAGAGTTCTTTGTGAACTTGTATTGTCCCTTACCAGATTAGAATAGATGAGTATTCCTCTTTAGAGCTCTTGATTGGCCTGACAGATAGATGTGGACTAAGATGTGACAAGTGAGTACCTAGGATGCAACATTTAAGGGAGCACTCATTCACAGGTGCTAACTCTGTACACACATGACCTAAAGAATTAGAGCCTCCTTAAATATTGCACTTTATGCACCTCACTCACCTCTAACTATGCTAGCAAAGTAACTACCCAATAAGTTTTTGGTACATTCAAGAGAATTCTTCACTTTAGATTGGGTTGGCGATCACCCCACACTGCATTTTCATTAGCATAATACTCATCCTACATACCTCAACCACTTTTTTAACCTTTACCTCCTTATCTTGAAGTCATCCATCCATATAAAGTGTTTATAGGGAAGGTTTGCTGATGACACTAAAAACTTCTAACTTGCCGAAACCGGTTTGGCTCAGTGGACAGAGCATCGGCCTGCGGACTGAAAGGTCCCAGGTTCGATTCCGGTCAAGGGCATATACCTGGGTTGCGGGCACATTCCCAGTAGGAGATGTGCAGGGGGCAGCTGATCGATGTCTCTCTCTCATCGATGTTTCTAACTCTCTATCTCTCTCCCTTCCTCTCTGTAAAAAATCAATAAAATTTAAAAAAATAAAATAAAAACTTCTAACTCACATTTCCCAGCAAAGTTGTGATGTAATAAACCTGTTAAGCAATGCATTCAGAAATAACATAGAATAGAGGGTAGAAGATTGAATTTTTATTCATTTACTTATATTTTCATAGTTCTGTATCTGTTATGGAGCCAGCATTATACATTTCTTTATCTAGGTCAATCTAAAGAGCCATCTTTTCAGCACCGATGTGCTACTTTTGTACTAGATTTCTCAGCGGTAACCTTGCTTCCAAGTTGGCACCTATTATTAAAGAGAGTGTTAAATAAATAAATTAGAGAAACAATTAAATCAACAAAGTCCACACAATTAGCACCATGGGCTATCTACACTGTATCCTCATTTTATATAAAATTTTGTTGGTTATTTAAATTTATGGGACATCAATAGCCACTTTGTCTTTATGATGATGTTAGTCCATTGGTTGCAAACAACATATAGGAAATGGAATCCAAATAAAATGTTTTAGAAAGGAATATCAGAACAAACAAGCAGACTCAAAAGAAAAGCATTGGAACAGGCTGGAAGCAAGACAGCTCCAAAGAACTGGATAAGAACATATATCTATAGTCTCAGAAAGGCACAAATAGAAAGAACCTACACAAACAATTTTCCTCAATGATTCCAACCAAGTTTTGTGTTTGCCTTATTATACTCAAAACTAATTCCTAGGAGTGTAGGTTCATTTCCTGGTTGTGATCATATGTCTACCCCTTGACCAAGAGAAAGTAAGACATTCTCTTGAAAAGTTCTACCAACACTACACACAAACAACAGATGTCCATTATTTTGGTGCTGTTAGAATCTGAAGGCTTTCCTTGTCCTACTTTACACATATGCTGGGCCAATTACCAATTTGGGTTGAACATGAGCAAAATCACTTTATCACTTTGCTGTGGTAGTCACATCAAATTTCCTCAAATATTGGAAACACAAATCTGGGTCTTTTAGCATGTGGGTGAACTGGGGAGAACAGAAATTTGATGTTGCTGTATTTTAGTTCAACTATTTGTCTACTCAAAGCATATGGTGCCATCTATTAGGAATCGGACTAATTTATCTGTGAGTGGTGTTGAAATGGTTTTACCAACAGATGTGAGAAGTAAGAATGTGTAAGACACACATTTAAACCAAAAATGCAGTCCTAGACTAGCTCTTTTCCTGCTGGAAGACAATTGGAAAGCATGTTCACAATCCAGATAAGCTAGGCACAGGGACATTTTATTATTAATTTGGTCATTGGTCGCAATTACTAATGTAGACTATCAATGAGGTGAGCTAGGGCATATAGAAGATTGTCTGGGTTGCTTAGGGCTACATAGCCTGGAACTGATGCATAATGAAAGTCTGGTTTTTCTACTTTTCTGTGATTGTAAATCTGATCTTCTCTTAAATCAAGGCCAGTCAAATGCAGGTTCTATCCTTCCCTGTCAGAGGATAACAGAGACAAAGCAAAAAGAACATACTATTTGGCCCCATTGCCCAGAGTTGAGCTGCCTGGTTCAGAATTTTGCAGTGAATCAGAGCTGTTCCCAAGAGAGCTGCACCTCACCCACTCTTAAAGACCCACCTGTAAAGAGAGAAACCAGGACCAACTTCATAGTTTTTGAACTGTGCAGTTGCCCAGTGCTTAGAAGGACCTCACACTTAGTTTAACATACTGGTGTCCTTTCTTGAAGTTGTTAATAACTTCAACAAATGGACCCTGTTTTTATTTTGGACCAAGCACCTTGATTATCATGTAATCAAGCCTGAGAAAGTCCAAAACCAAGGAAGCCAGAATAGTTGGCAAGTGGGACCACCTAGGCCATAACGTGCTGCAAACTTTACTCTTTTTAAACAAATTCCATCCTAGATTTTGTGTAATCCATATGTAATGAACTTTCTCCTTAGGAAGGGCAGAAAGGGAAGGGGATGGTCACAAATGGTAGAGAAGCCCAGACTATGTGGGTCAGTGGTTAAGCGTCAACCTGTGAACCAGGAGGTAATGGTTCGATTCCCGGTCAGGGCGCATGCCCAGGTTACGGGCTCAACCCCCAGTATGGGGGATGCAGGAGGCAGCCGATCAATGATTTTCTCTCATCATTGGTGTTTCTACCTCTCTCTCCCTCTCCCTTCCTCTCTGAAATCAATAAAAATATATTTTAAAAAAATAATAGAGGAGCACCACAGCATTCCCACCACCAGAATAGGGGCTCTCCCCACAGTCTCTATGACTAGAACTCAGGCATGTCGACGTATCCAAGACAGATCAGTTTTCTGAAACAGAAGATATTTGAAATTCGTTGATCTTCAAGAGTGAGTATTAATTAACTCCTTGGAGGAATTGACTTTCTTGTTTTTATAAAATTAGTTTTGTTCTTAATTTATTCAACCATTTTTAACATGAAGCCTGCAGAGCACTTTGCTAGGCTCAAAGTTACCAGTCATTGAAGGCTGAGTTAGAAGGTGGATAAGAACAGAATGCTGGTTTCATAGTAGACTGGTGCTCTGTCAAAGCAAGATGTTGGAACATGCTATTCATCTGCTTAAAATCTTCCAATAGATAGCTGTTTCAGAAAGTTGATAACAATATAATAAAATTTCTGAATCCTACCTATGTTCAGATCTTGGTATAAATGTCACTGGCTAAGAGAGGCCATCCTCATCTTTCCAAACCAAACCTCTTGTTATTCTCTCTTAGAGCATCTTCTGTTTAACATTGAAGCATTTTCATAAATTTATTGTAGACTTTATGTATTTAGTTATTTGATGTTTCTCTCCTGTATTAGGTTGTAAGTTTTTCAAGGGAAAGAACCAACTTTCTCTTACTCTCCCATGTATTTCAAGCACTTGCTATGGTTCCTAAGTACATAGTAAATGTGTCATAACATTGGATAAAAAAATAAAAAATATGAGAGTATACATTTTCAAAGTGGTCTCAAATGCAAAGACCCTGAATTGTCCATCAAAATGGCATATTTGAGGATCAGAACAAAGGCCAGTGTGCCTGGGACACAGTGAGCAAAGGTTTAAGAGAGAGAAGGAAGAAATGAGGTTTCTGAGGGACCCAGGGGCCATGTCAAGTAAGGGCTCTAAAAGCCAGGATAAGAAATTAGGTCTTGGGAAACCACTGGAAGGTTTTAAGTTGTTGAGGGATATACTGAAGATGACGTCCGTGTTATAACCCTGTATTATTTTGCAACATTCATTTAAGTGTGAATCATAAAAATTTAACACAATACCATTTAGAGCACAGATGGGCAAACATTTTTGTGAAGGGCCAGGCAGTCAACACGATAAGCTTTGTAGCCTCTCTGGTCTCCACCACAAGTGCTCACCTCTCTTGTTGTTGTACAACAGTAATCACAAGACGATTCTCAAGTAGATGTTGCTATGTTCCAACCAATCTTTTTTTTTTAATATATTTTATTGATTTTTTACAGAGAGGAAGGGAGAGAGATAGAGAATTAGAAACATCAATGAGAGAGAACCATCGATCAGCTGCCTCCTGCACATCTCCTACTGGGGATGTGCCTGCAACCCAGGTACATGCCCTTGACCGGAATCGAACCTGGGACCTTTCAGTCCGCAGGCTGACGCTCTATCCACTGAGCCAAACCGGTTTCGGCTGTTCCAACCAATCTTTACGTAGAATCACATGCACCCAGCCAGACTTGGCCCATCAGCCCTGGTATGCCAATCCCTGATCCAGTGCCACATGGGACACACATTGAAAATGCGGATTCTATGCCTCCTCTGGACACACTAAACAGAAGCCACTGGGTTTGACATCTGAGAGCCTCTGTTTAACAACTTACCCCAGAGAAATTTGCGTGTAATTAAGAACCACTGGTATAGACACCCCATCTTTCCCCTTGGACTATTGCTAAAGTACGGAGAAAATGCCACTGATTGGCCTAGGGGAGCACATGGGGTGTTAGTTCAAAGTAGAAGGACTTTGAGATGGTTTGTATGTCGTTAAGAGCAAGAGCAGGTTGTGGGAGCTGGCCTGTAAGTTGGAGTGGATTGTGGTAGGAAGGGGGAAAGCTCAGCTTCGATAAAGCTGAGATCAGCCCTCCCTTTGAGTCTCCTGGTTTTCGTTATTGATGCTAAAATTACATTTCTCTTAATTGTTTTGTGAAAAATAAGTTAAATAACGAATAAAGCTGGTCCATGCATGCATAGGCAAACATTACACTCTTTTCACATAAACACTGGGAGGATTTCTCAGAGAGCTCCTTTACATATTTGGTTGCAAAATAACACCCACAGACTGTATTTCCAACCACAAAATACTGTGACAGTAAGCAGACAGCACGAGAGAGCCTGTTATGCTTTATAGATTGCAATGATTATATTGCGGGAGCGGTTGATGCATTTGCTGGTGTTCATTCTAGTTCACATTTGCATTTAAATTCCTGTGGAATGAAGATAAGATAAAAAGGGAAACAAATGATGCTTATTTGTTGTTGTATTGAACTATTATAAGTATCGTCTTTAAAAAGAGAGCGAAGCTTTGCAAGGAAGCATTCCACGTGTTCTTTAGAAAACATCAGATACACATTCAATCATCAACTAAAAATATGCAGGAAAGCATATCCCCGGGGCTTTAATAAAATCATAAATCAATAAGGAATAATCCAAACTGTGAGAGAACACAAGCAGCAAATGAAATACTCAATACTCTCTTTGACACATTTATCCACATTTTATTGATACGTAGGAAATGTAGAGCTGCATTTGAGTTTTGAAATGCAATCTTTTTTATTTCGGGCATTTTTTTTTAAGCATCACATGATCTCCACATTTCTTCTTTCAATAATGTGTGCATCCACAGCGCGATCCTTTGATGAATTTATGCACATCCGTTCTTCAGCCAGGACAATGCTCTCTTGCTTCTCTAAGCTCTCTATTTTGTTGGGATCTAGGGAAAAATTCTGTCGGTAGAATTCAATGGAATCCTCCCACTAAGTGGATGTTGGATTCCTCTCTCTCTGCAAGAAACACACCTACCTCCCCATGTGGTGTGTTTGCCATAATGAAACCCAGAAGAATCAGAAAATGTCCCCTCTCTCTCTTCCAGGTCATTGAGTGACATAGCAATGCTCTGACCATTTAAACCATTATTTTAAACTTCACACTCATTCCTGTACACCTGAAAGGAGATTAAAAATCAATAATTCACTAACAACTTATATGCTGTAGCTGACCTCATAAAGTTTTCTCTGGTTTTGCTACACTTTACAGTACATTTTTTCAAAGGAAACAAAGTTAGTTAAGCCTTTTCCTGGGCGTTGGTGATGAGAGTCTGGGAGCATTCCTCAAAATTGGGGTCTGAAGAACACTCTTAAGAATATTCCAGCCGGGCTAGTGTTGCTCAGTGGTTGAGCATCGACCTATGAACCAGGAAATCACAGTTCGATTCCTGGTCAAGGCACATGCCTGGGTTGCAGTCTAGATCCCCAGTAAGGGATGTGCACGAGAATATTCCACAAAAATTAAATTTGGTTTTCAAATTAGAACAATCATGTTTAAGGACTGCTGCTTCATTTATCCTCCCTCTTGGATGGCATGCTGACATATTAAAGGCGCTCAGAAGTCCTGCAGAAAATATGTATATGAAGCTTTGTTTTTCTAAACGTTTTGCTCATAGGAATACTTTTAAAATTGAGATTTAACACCTGGTATTCCAAAACCCTGGTCTACAAGTAGTTACTAGTACACCCTCCTGTTTTTATTATACTTTTTATATCTCCTAATACATGATGTTAACATATTTTTAGGAATATTTGTTCATTTAACAGTCATTCAGCAAATATTTAAAGATCTCCTCTGTGTCAGGGACTGTTGGGTGCTGAGAACATATTAGTTCAATCATACATTTTAATTTTGTTTTCAAAATAGATGTTAAAATGTACATATGTTAGCTTAGTTGCTAATATAAGAAACAAATTATATTTTAAGATCGAGCTATTCAAATTCATCAAAGTAGACTATTTTAGAATCTTTGGTAATGTTTTAGAAAAAGGCAAAATAATAGGTATGTTTTATTACTTGTCATTTGAGCACCTTGAACTGAGCAGGTACCTTATTTATTGTTGTGACTTTCCATGGAATACCGAAAATGATGCATTCAAATGACTCATAGTTATGAGTTTTAAAATAAGAAGCAAAGAAATTCAAAAGCTTAATTCTAGCCACTTGCTTTGGCTGAATATCTATGAACTAAACCAAACCCTTCAAAAGTTTTAAAAATCAACTGATCAATAAAATTTTATAAGCTGCCTATCTTAGAGTGTGAATTTAGAATTGTACACATCTGGCTCATTTTCCCAGTTCTAAGGGGAGTTGGGTTAGCAAATCTATTCTTAGAAATAGTAAGCATTTTAAAAGTTCACAGCAGCTCCAGGCCATTGATTTGAGTAATAGCCTCTGAGGGTGGGAAAGCAGGAATTCTCAGTCTCATTCTTGTGTAGCTGGTGCCACTCCAGTGACGTCACTAAAGCGAAAAGCCTCTGCCAAGTTAATTTAGTCAATTGGTTTCACAAATTACACATCTTATTAATTACTTCTTGTGGTAGAGAAACCCAGTTCAAGCTGGCTTAAGTAAGTAAGAGTAAAAACCATAATAAAGTGAATAAGTCAATACCCCAAAGTGGTTTAAGAGATATCATCTCACTTCATAAGTCTAATTTGCTTTAGACTAGATTCTGTGATACTGACCATGTCATGAGGACCCTGTGTATCTTTCCTTCCGGTTTGGCTTGGATCTCAGACACGCCCCTCCAGCTGTTGGTTCCCAGCACCTGCATGTTTACAACCAGAAAATTCAGCGGGAGTTGTGATCTCTTATTTTGTTAATGATTCTCTAGCTTGATTCTCATTGGCTATCCTGACTCATATACTTATACTGCAGCCAATCATAGTAGTCAAGAGAATAGAATGACCTTATTGGCCAGGCTTGGGAGATGTTTCCATTCCTGGAGTTGGCATAGAATGAGAGTGAATGACAGGGATTGAGGGAGGTGTGGTTTTCCCAAAAGGAAATTCAGGCACAGCTACCAAAAGCAGAGGGAATTGATGCCACACAGGCAAAATCAACAGGTGTCCATTATATTTTTTTTCTTTTGTACTTTTAAATTAAATTGATTGCGGTGACATTGGTCAACATAATCGTATAGGTTTCAGGTGTGGGTTTGTCACCAGATCTGTAGATCGTACTATTTGCCCACCACCCAAAGTCAAATCTTCTCCTGTCACCATATATTAGGACCCCCTTCTCCCCACACCTCCTTCCCCCTGGCAACCACTACGCTGTTGTTTGGGTTCATGAGCTTCCGTTATATATTTTTTTCAAGTGAACATTTCCTTAGAGCTGGGAGGTGTAAACAAAAAGAGGGAGTTTTTCACCAGTTGGGCCTAGGGATGGTGGGAGGGGAAGGGGCCCAGAGATCAGCTCATTCAGCCACCTTTCAGCTCTTAAGGGAAGCGGGCCCTTGTCCTGATGTTTCTGGGATGATCCTGGCTGTGATCCAGGGTAATTATTAATAGCTCCCCCTTTACTCGCAAAGGAATTCTGATTTGCTTGATAAAGTGTAGGGTTGCTTGTGCTTCAAAAACAATTGTGAATCTCTGGCTCTGCACCAAAATATTCATTTTGATAAGTATCTCTGTCTCATCCGAACAATATGAAGATCTTGGAAGAGTTTAACTGCTCATTCTTTCCCGGTTTTACTTGCTTTCCATACAAAATTAAACTTCATTATTACCATTTTATACAATTAATATTTGTGTAGAGTTATCCACATTTAACAAATTCTGTGTTCATCGTTGCTTCTTGAACCTCAGTCATTCTCCTGAGGTAAATTTTCATATTCCTGAACTTTTCCTTTGGAATCTTGCTGCTAAAGTAAGGTCCATGGACCAGCATTATGAATATCACTTGAGAGCTTGTTAGAAATGCAGAATCTGGGGCCTACTTAAAAATATATATTTTTAATATGTATAACCTGAGGGTGACATGTATTAACTGAAGTCTGCATCATTGGGAACCTTCCCAAGTGTATGTTTTTCATTTGCCACAGGGACTTGTGCTCAAAGCTATAGGTTGGAAGATATTTAGATTTGTTCCTATAAAGATATATAGGCATACAGGTACATCTCTCTATATACACATATTAGAGATAAAGATATAAATATGAGGCTTGTTTCTCATACCAACTAAATTAGAATCTCTGGCCATGGGGCCATTACTCTGGGAGGAGTTCCTTTAACTAGGATCAATTGGTGACAAACTCTTATGGTTTTGTTTGTTTAAAAAATACTTATTCATTACTGAATAATAGTTGAGCCAGTTATAAAATTCTAAGTTGACATTTTTGTTTCCAACAGGCATTTAAATATTTAGAAGATTTTTAGTCTTTTTTGTCTTTAATTGTTGTGGCTGGGAAATCTGTTGAGAGTAAATGTTTTTCCTATGTAGATAATCTAAGTTTTTAATTGCTGGTTGTTACTAAGATCTTTCCATTATCTTGGGTTGGGAAGTTTTACTCCATTGTGGCTAGATATATGTTACTTACTTATTATTACATTTCAAATTTATTATGTTTTCTTAATCTAAAGATTCAGATTCTTTATCACCTTTAAAAACTATAATAACTATATTATTTTCCCACATTCTATTTATTCTTTTTTCCCCCTGTAAGGTAAGTTAGACTTATGCAAGGCATTTTCACTTTATCTTCCCTTGTTTTGCCTATTGTCTCATATTTTAGTGTTCTTTTCTGTCTCTTCCACATTCTAGATAAATTCTGTGTTCTAATTCTAATATGCTACTAAACATATACATTGAGTTTTTATTCAATGATTTTATTTTTTACTTCTTGAATTTTTATTTAGAATAATTTTTTTCTGTAAATTAATATTATAAATCTGACTGGTCTTTCTTCAATAGCATCTTACTCCTTTCTCATTATTTCAATTTTTTTTCTTGTCAAATGACTTTACTTGAGGCAATAAATGAAATATAATTTAACTCAACAGGAAACATCACACTTGGAGGGAAAACATAGAAATATCCCCCACTGCTGCTGCCACTATGGGAAGGACTGGCTGGCCTCTTCTTGCTGTTCCGGGCTATCCCTGGACCAGCTGTGGGGGCCACAATGGGAATTTGAGCCACCATTCAGTACCTGAGTCTTCTCCCCCGCCCCTTCCTCTTTGCTTTCTCTGCCAAGCTATTTCATTTCTTGAAAAAGGTTCTTAGACATACTTATGTTATAATCTAAATCTCATAATTCTGTATCTAAAGCTTTTTTCCTATTGTTTCTGCTGATTACTGTTCATGGACACTCGCTTCCTTGTTTGTTTTGCACTTTTGAAGAGTGGACTTGTATTATGTGGAATTAATCTGTGAATATTTTTTGAGATCTGAAATGAGGGTGCCTTCAATCCTTGTAGAGAAATTTGTGTTGGCTTCTGCCAGGTTCTATAAAATATAACTATGTCAAGACCACTTTGATTCCTTGTCTTGGAGTTTCCTGATATATGCTGGTTATGTAAATTCTGAGTCCAAAATTTGCCTAAGGGCAGGTCTATGGTGATGCATTTTTAAGAAGGTACTTTTTTTTCCATCTAGAATTCAGCATTAGATAAACAAATTCCCTTGGCTGGCTCTTCGCTGCCTGATGATTTTCTATGTTTTAATTCTACATTTTCCCTGAGGGGAAGTGCCCCAGCTTCAAGCCGTTCATGCTGTTAATGAGTAAAGTGAGGCTCAGAGTTTGACTTGCTCAGGGCCACACAGCACCTGGGAGGCAGAGATGAAAAAAGGACCCAGATCTTCTCATAGTCCAATTATTTCCAGTCCAATAAAACAAGCTACAAAAATAGCAATGCTTTCTTCTAATAAGAATGGCTTCACCTTTGCCTCCAATTGGACAAGTAACAGCAAGATTCAGTTATTTCTCATGGTTAAGTTTGATGAATTGTAGAAATGGGTTACTTAGATATATTTTAAGAATCATAAGAACATAAAAAGTCATGTGGGATAAGACTTATAGTCTACACGATTCAGTATTTTGTCTTTTATAGTAGCACCAAGGGACAATGGTGTGACATGATGATAGTTGCCCTTCGTGATATTGTCCTCAAAGGGGGCATCCCTAACTGGGAAAGATCTATCATCTAAGAATTTCTCTAAACCCTTCCTGAACTCTCATTATATTTTTGGTTTGAACAACCTGAAGGCATGGCTTTGTGTGGAACTGAGCTTATACTAGTCAGGACATGGGCTAAATAACCCTAAGGTCTTTTTAAAATATGATTTTAAGTATCATAAATCTTATTGTATAAGTAGACTCTGAAGAGGAAGGCATATAGTAGAGTCATGTGAAGCTTAGACTCTACAATAAAGCAGGCTGTGTTCAAATACACCTGGTGTCCTAGCTGTGTGACTTTGGGCAAAGTCTTTCACTATCCCTGGAAAGGGCCAAAGATTTTATCATTCATAGGATTATTGTGAAAAATGAATAAGATGGTGCATATAAAATCACCTAGCACAAGGCTTATAGTAAACAGTCGAACTATTCTTTGTGGTTCTTCGTGGTACCGTTATTGATGTTTTAATTGTTGTTAGCTGGTGAATATTTTCATCCTGATCAGAAATATCACAAAAAAGTGCATATATCCCATTTCATAGTTTTTAAAACATATGGTTAGTGAGGGACAGAATAGGCTATGAGAGGGATGAAGTTAACACACCTTAAAACTATTTCGATTTTTATGGTACTAGTATGACAAAATAAATCGTCAACCATTCAGAAAACACCACTAAAATATCTTTGGATGTGTTGTTGTGGGTGTCCTGCATTTTGAAAAAGACATATGTAAACTAACCAAGTAAATAAAGTCACTTGGGTTCCATCCTGGATTTTACCCTTAAATGAGTTGACTCTGATAGTTGGTCATTGGGTTTCTTCAATTGTTTTATTTTTATGAAAAAGAAGCCCTGACCGGTTTGGCTCAGTGGATAGAGCATTGGCCTGCAGACTGAAGGGTCCCGGATTCGATTCCGGTCAAGGGCATGTACCTAGGTGGCAGGCACATCCCTAGTAGGGGGTGTGCAGGAGGCAGCTGATCGGTGTTTCTCTCTCATCAATGTTTCTAACTCTCTATCCCTCTCCCTTCCTCTCTGTAAAAAATCAATAAAATATATTTTTTAAAAAAGAAAAAAGAAAAAGCATGTGGCATGAAATAGCTCTAATGTTAATACAATTGGATGGCTTTCCCTGGTAAGTGGCCACTCTTCTCTCTCTCAAATGTCTCCGTCTGCCCCAACATTTATTTTGCACTAGTAGCAACATTCAATTTTCATTGACATTGTCTTCTAAATACAATCAGATCAAAAATCACCAACATCATTCTCATTCCTCTGCTGTACGCTGCTAATCCAGAATAGGCCCAGCTGATAACTTCCGCTTCAGTAACCTCTGATTCCACTGCTGGAAATGCTCTGTGTGGTTTTCTATTGGACCAAAGTCACAGGGATTCGTGTAGGACAGGTGATTCCCATCAGCAAAGGTGCAAGAGGTAGCAACTGCCATTAACTGGACTTTGTTCCCACTGGGCATGGACACTGTGAATCAATAGGTCCCTGAGGGTGACATGTACCAACTGGAGCCTGCATCATCCACGGCCTTCTGGATGTTTTTCCTTTGCTACACGGCTTATGCTGCAATCTGCAGGTTGGAAGGAATTGAAGTGAAACTTCTAAAAAATGATAGTGAGTGCTGGCCCATTTGGCTCAGTTGGTTGGGTGTCTTCCCATGCACCAAAAGGTGGCTGGTTGGCTTCCTAGTGAGGGCACATGTCAAGTTGGCAGGCTAGGTCCCCGGTCGGGGTTCATGCAGAAGGCAGCCAATCAATGTTTCTCTCTCACTGCTATGTTTCTCTCTCTCTCCCTCTTCTTTCCTCTCTCTCTAAGAAATCATTAAAAAAATATTTTTAAAAATGGTACTAAGCATTTAGGATGTTCTAACTCAGTTCACATAGGTGTTGACTTATGTGTTTTGTGACACTTTCAACTCCAAATTAAATCTACTTAGGTTTGCTGACAAAAATCATGATTTGTTCTTCAAACACTTATCATTTGAGTGACCTCAGAAGATTACTGAAGCTCTCTAAGACTCAGTTGCCTCATCTGTAAAATGGGAATAAATGTGAAAGTTATTTTAGAATTTTTTGAAAGTTAAATAATATAGTTCAAGCATAGTACTTAGAGTATCTGGCACATTTTACATAATATGTATGTATACATATATCTACATATATATTCAGATATTTATATTGATATATAATATTCATGATATTAATCCCAATATTATCCTATACTTGATATTTTTCACAAATCGTCTGAGATCTCCAGATCTCCATTCCTCAACTTATATCTGGAAAGCAAAGTGGACAATTGAAGACATTACTTTAAATTCAGTCCAAATTTTACTTGTGCTTGATATACCCAACTGGGTTAAAGTAAAAGGCCTTCAATTCCGGAGGTAGATGATTTCTGGACCAGTTCAGTAGTTCAGTAGTTCAACAGTGTCTTTGTGATGCTGTTGGCCATGTTTCCCCTTCCATTGCATTCAGCTTCACTTTCAAGCATCTCACTCTCTCATGACTGCATCCAAACAAGGAAGAACACACATAGGGAAGGGCTTTATCCCAAGTATCTCTTTATCCATCAGGGAGTAAAATCATTGTCAGACTCTAACCCAGCCTGTTTTCCCTTCTGTTTCCTTGGATACATCTGCCCACCCATCTATCAATCAATCGAGTGCAAGGAATCACTAGATAATCAGACAAAACATAAGTCCATCCTCTGGGCTAGGGGAGGAGCCAACCTTCTAGCATAAGCAAAAAATGGGATTTGGTTAGAGAGAAGGAGGGATATTGGAAAAACAACCGATGGCTATTGAATAGGCCAACGACAGTGTCTGACAAGAACAGGGAAGAAGGGGCAGTCCCTCTCTAATGTCCACTTTTGTTCTTTAGTCATTTATCCCACTGATGTGAGTGGCCCTTGCTGTTTTTTCTCAGGTTCTGAATATAATAGGGATGTGGCAAGTACACCACCATCTATGGATTGGTGTAGATCATAAAGCACAGGGAATTCATAGGCTGCTTCTACATATCTCAGTTTCTCTGTCTGTTACTTAAGACATGGCCAGCAGCCTGGTAAAATGGAAGAGAAGTCCAAGGAAAACACAGTCAGCAACTCTCCATCCTGAAGTTTATTTCTTGCCTGCAAATCAAATTAGATATTGATCTTTCATCTCGGGAGAAAGTCTTTCATTGGAACCTCAGTGCCCCAATTCTCATAACAAAGTCCCCAACAGAGAAATCATGATCTGGTTGTCTCGCCTTTGAAAAGCTTCCTCTACTCCTGGAGTCACTCCCTGTATGTGGGCTCAGTGTTTGCACTTCTCTCTCCTTCCTGAGGCTGCCTTGTGTATTTAAGGATGAGAGTTCAAGGTCATCGACTCAAATCTCCCTCAGCTCCACAAACACCCTCTGGTGAAATACAGAATTCTAGCTCTAGTCTTGTGTTTATCTGAGGCTTGCCTTGTGCTATCAGGGTCGGTTGTCTCACTATACATCCCTATGTCTCTTATGAAGGTGTGAGAAGGTTGCGTTAACTAACGATGATGCCGTTTCATACATTTTAGAAACGTTCCACACATGTTAAGTGCTGTCACTGTTTGGGTCGTTCCACATTTGCATTAATTTGACTTCTAGCATCGTCCCTGCTCTCTAATAGAGGGATAGGTCCCTTGAGCATTTCCTGGCTTCTTAGAAAGAAAAAGATGCCAATGTACAAGGAGGGGATTAATTTCCCTTTTTGCTTTTAGATGATTCTTAAAACCTTTCTGCATGACCTTGAGTGAGAATGATCTGGAAAACAGTGGCTTCTGATAATAAAGGCCTAATGTATTAAAATATTTGATCAGGAGTTAAAGAATAAATTAGCAGTCATGTGGTCCTGCATTTTTAATGAGCATGCTTTTAACATAGCCATAGGCTGCTCCTTCCCTTTGGAATTTCCAAGTAGAATTGAAGAAATAAATTAAGAAATAGTGGGAGTATTTCCAAGGAAACCAGGAGGATTTGGGTGAGATTCTACCTGCCATGGTTCTCTCTCATTGTTTTCATGAAAGTCACAGTGCATTTCTCTCTCTCTCTCTCTCTCTCTCTCTCTCTCTCTCTCTCTCTCTCTCTCTCTCTTCTACAGCTCTTGGTGGTTTCTATCTGTGTTTGGATGCACAGTGAGTAATTTGTTTAGATATGGAAAAATGAGTTTTCTAGTTTAAAATTATACTATTTGTAGGTTGCAGGGAAAGTCCTTAGTAAGAAGTAAGAAATTGTAAAATCTTCATTTCATTGGTTTGGGGAATATAGCTTTCAGTCCAGAGAAATATGGGAGCATCTCTTACCCAAGAAGAACAATGCATACACACTGGTTGTTCCATCCCCTGAAGACAGTGAGGTGGAAGAGGCATACAAGAAGTGAAAGACACAGATTCGCATTAGGTAGCACAAAGAATTGCTTTAGACAAAGCTTTGCGCATCCTGCTCACAAATATTCCGTGGTGTGTTGCCTTTTTCTGACATGCCACCCTCAGCTGCTGCATGACACTTCTTGAAACTGTAGTTACACATCACACCTGCTGAATTTTTTACCCTGACTCCAAATTGGAGGAAAGTCGGCTTCATACTGGTTGTACTTTGTAGGGGATAGAGGGTGGGGGTGCAGAAGGGGGAGTGAGTACCTGTAATTAAGCTTAATGATTTAAAATACAGCTTTCAAAGGAGAAGCATCCTTAGACAAACCAGTGGTTGTAGGTCATAGGCTGTGCCTTCCTCACTAATAATTGCAAAATCCATTGCTGTTCCCTTTGAGTTTATTTTTAATAAAAAACTATTATAACAGAATAAAAGCTTAATAAGTAGATTAGTTAGAACAATAGTCCTCATGAGAATGTTTTGATTCCAAAGATAGCTGCTAAAGATAACCCTAAATGCAATCAGGTTTAGCTCCCTGCCTGTGTGAAAGGAAGGTAATACCCTCAGAGATTTGCCAACAGATGACATTATTTTTTTTAAGTGTCTCTTTCTACATTTAAATTAGTCTTTCCTCTGGGCACCAGCAACAAAACCTTTGTGAAGAATCACCAGAGAAACAGAGCTCTGAATAAATGCTCAGTGGAAAATTATTTTTGCGAATCTGGTTTTAGATGTTTCACATCAAAAAGATGGATGGCAGTGCATCCAAGAGGGAGTGCTTTGTGATCCTTCTCTGTCCTCTTTGTAATTTTAAGGATCAAAACTCCCAAGGTGGCCAGAGATAAGGACAAAGAGAGCGGTGCAATTTCACTAAACATACACACATTATAAAGGCAATGTGATCCAATGTCACTGATGGTGTATCCACATCCTCACCTCTTTGTTTCATTTTATTAAGTTCATTCCCTTTGGCCAGATATACTGTATACTCATTCACATTCATTCTCTCTCTCTCTCTCTCTCTCTCTCTCTCTATCTCTCTCTCTCTCTTTCTCTCTCTCTCCCTCCCTTTCTCTCTTCCTACCCCAATTTTCTATGTATATTAAAAGACCTGAATGACATTCAGGAAAACTAATTTATAGACCTGATCATTCAAATGATAATAGTTATTACTACTCAGATAAGTTCTTCCAACAAGACAGCACAGTACCGCTATTCTCTATTACCTCCTGTGACATGCTGCCTTCCAGTTTCCATCTCCACCCTTCCATTTCTTCCTTGAAAGCTATCTTCTTTCATCTTTTCCTACATCAGTCACCTCTAGGGTACACATCCTATTCTCAACAGCCTTCTGGGCAACTCTACCAGTTCCAAGCCCTTGGGTGGTGCATTTTCTCATCCTTCATGAGCAAGTTTCCTTTTCTATTCATCACTACTCACTTTTGGCCCCCAAGCCATTTCACTCACCCAGAAACTTAATCCCTGTTTGGTTAGGAGTGACTGGGAAGCTGAGCACTGTCTTTAGTGTGTAAGTGTCTGAAGTCTTCTGTAGTCAAGTAGCTGGACTCATCCATGTGTCTGTCCACACTCATTCAAGTATGACAATAAATGTGAAATCTTGGGTCCGTTTTTTAATCTACGTTTTGAGTCAAGCCTTTGGCCTCATAGTTATTGAGGTGTAAAGAATATAGACACAAGACATCACTAATATGATTTGGTCTCACACACATGTATCCCACCCCACACCTCTATAGAGGTGACTGGTAGACCTTTGCTTTGTAAAGATAATGTGCATTAAAATGACATTTATATTGAGACCATTTTATTATTTCTTAATAGATTTGAGATAATTGCAAAAGCATTTAAAAGTCTATGTATTTACTTGACACAGTCACAAAATTGGTTAGGGATCAGTCACTCACTATTATTTTATGATCACGTCTGCTAGGACTTATAGCGGTTTTATCAATGCATACACACCATGTGTCATGTGGCCATGTCTGTACTAATACCCGTGGGTAGGACTCAATTTAAATCATTTTTTATTATTTAATATCTTACATGCTTTGGGTGATGGGAAACTTTGTCTTATTATTTTTCACTATTGTTTTAATTTTTGTAGTGTGTGCATACTGCTTTAACAATGAGAAAACAAATGAAGTCCTTCTAATTTTAGATTAAAATATTATTCCCATTAACACTTTTACTTGGTCCCCATGCCAAAGCAGGTTTGCTCACTGCTAACTGAGAAGGATGCTCATCCTTATAGCTGTCCATTGGGAAGCTCTCTGGAACAAAGATTGATACCAAGCCCTAACATGTGTTCCTTCACCTCAGATGTATTGCACACCCACTATGTACACTGAATTTCAAGTACTTGAAAAGAATGTGATGGGCCAGCTTCACTGTTTAGCATAAAGGATGTTTGTGGGGGCTTTAGGAGATGTTATTCAATCATTGAAAATAAAAATCAAGTCAAGTACTCACTTCCAGGTTGGTGGTCTCAGAAAAGGGGTGAGGCTGAGAGTCCCCAATTGAATCTGCAGCTTCTATTACATTTGAACCCTAGAGACACATTCCTGCAAACACCTTTTTTTTTCTGAGTGTAGAACAATTCATATTATATACACCCTTCTACTGACCTATCTCTTTGAACCCTGCAGGCACTTGACAACTGATGAACAAAATAATATTGTGTGCTCTTGGGGCTATTGCAAACCCTTTTGTGTCTATAACAGCTCTCATTTTTCCGACATATGGGAGAGGTACAACCTGGGGAGAGGCTGTGTAGAATAACTGAGATAGCGTGGTCTAAACCCCAGGGGCACTAATGACATTGTATCCACAGAGCAAAGTGAGAATGTTCTATAACGATGTCATTAGACTCCTGAGAAGGCTAACTTATTGCTGGCTCGAATTTCTCTATTACATTCTCTTTAAAAGAGGAATAAACTCCAGGGTGTGTGGCTATGAGGGGGGCTTGACATTGAATATCTGTGCCTCCAGTCACTCTGCTGAAGCCACCTGACCTTCCCACATGCAGTTTAGTCCACTCAGCTGCCCTTTCAATGGAGACAAATGCATTTCCAGGATGATGCAGGTCAGGTCACCTGGGGTCAAACACCGATTATTCATTCATGCCATCACCTTTGTTCTACTTCAGCATCTTTGGACATTTATTCTGTAGGCCCTCACCTGTGGGTGTCCCCAAATGGTTATTCCTGTGAAAGAACATTGCAACTCAAACGCAGAGACCCACAACTGATGCCTATAACACATTCACAGCCTTTCTTGTGGAGGCAGGTGCCCAAAACAGACAGTCTAAAACATGTATTTGAAAGGCATAATTAATCATAGCAGGGGGAAGTTAATAAGAAAAGACATTAAAAATTTGAGACCAGGGCTCTGTGGCTGATTAGTTGTGTGACCAAGGGCAAGTCATGTCACCTCTGTAGGTCTCTATTTCTTCCTTGCAGATAGAGTGGGGCAATAATAGAGCCTCCCTCTTGGGGTAGATCAGTGAGCTGAATATGTAAAACACTCAGTAAGTGCTCAGGGATGGCAGAAGCCTTGATGGATGCAGGGGCAGGAGTAACTGTTTCTGGGCTTTTATCAGAGGCACATCAGTTAACAGAAATGTAATCTTCCTAAACCCAAAATTTAGATTGTGTTGACCTACTAGCCCAGGGATGGGGAACCTTTTTCTGCCAAGGGCCATTTCAATATTTATAACATCATTCGCTTCCTATAAATTTATGTTGCTATGGAAAGAGCTCCTAGATTTATTTAATTTCTAATCCCGCCTGTAGTTGCCTTGGGAGGGCCAGACCAAATGATTTCACGGGCCTTATACTGTCTGCCAGCCGGAGGTCCCCCACTGCTATACTAGCCAGTCACCTTGTCAGTGTCAAAGCTTTTGAAAATGTCTCTTTCCAAAACACCACAGTCCTTACCTCGTTGGCCTCTGTTTAAGCTCTAGCCCCAGATAGTTTGAAGTTTGCATTTCCGACACCTTCGTTCTTCTGTCTCGCAAAACAAATGCAAGAAAATAAGACTTCAACTTAGGACACCTATTCTGGCGTGCTGCCTACTGAATGGTAGGGGGAAAGAAACACATCACCCAGTAATATGTAAGCACTCTGAAAATATCAAGTAAGTCCCATGCCAATATAATATCCTGAGACCTTTTCTTCAAAAAGTAATGCAGTTTAATGAGATTGGCATGGTTTATTAATAGGCTGTGCTTCCTTTGAATTGAGAGGATAAAGTAGCTTGTTTCCAGTTGTTTGGTGCGACACACAAAGATTTTTGCCTCCCAGCTAATCTTTTTTTTTCCTTTTTTTTTATTGTTTTATTGCTTAAAGTATTACAAAGGGTATTACATATGTGTCCCTTTTTTTCCCCCGCCCTTGACAATCTCCTGGCCTCCCCTACCCACCAGTGTCTTATGTCCATTGGTTATGCTTATATGCATGCATACAAGTCCTTCGGTTGATCTCTTACGCCCCTCCCTCCTGCTCCCCAACCCTCCCCAGCCTTCCCGCTGCAGTTTGACAATCTGTTTCTATATAATAAAAGCCGAAGCGTCCTTTATGGCGAAACAACCAGAACAACCCATTGCTATGATGCTCACTGACCACCAGGGGGCAGATGCTCAATGCAGGAGCTGCCCCCTGGTGGTCCATGCACTCCCACAGGAGGAGCGCAGCTCAGCCAGAAGCCAGCTCACTGCTGGTGAGTGCAGCGCTAAGGAGGGAGCAGTGAGCCAAGCAGTAAGGAGCAATGAGCAGATGGGCAGTAAGGAGTGAGAGTTCCCAAGACTGCAAGAGGGTGCAGGCCGGGCTGAGGAACGCCCCCCCTCCCATTGCATGGATGTTGTGCACCGGGCCTCAGTATTTAAATAGACCTGAGGATGCGGAGTTTAACGGTGAATTACCACATGAGGCTCACAGTAAGAGAGAAAGGAATCTATGTTCAGACAACAGTGATCCTATCTTTCCATTAACAATATTTGGCTTTCTGAAGTCATATGTAGTTCATGGCTCATGTCTGCACCATGGGGTTGAACTGCACCTTGGAAGGTCAGGCCTAAATGTTCGGCTCCCTACCATGGCTATGTGTAAGTGTCACCAGCACTGGCCAACTATAACCATGGCATCCTTGGGGTCATTTGCAGATAACTCACATTTACCAAATCTTAGGATGTTTTCTTGACCATGCAGTTCAAGGACTTTATGTGCGAGACAGTCTAGCCTCCCATATACACGTGTTTAGGGGGAAAGAATCTCAGCTCGGCTACTTAGAATTTGGTAATTTTAATTCAGAGACTCTATATTTCTATCAATATAATGGGGGAACTATAATAGTACCTAACTCAAAAGGAACAGATCAAATCTAGCACATATTCAATATTCAATGAAGAGCAGAAATTGCTATAAGTCAGAGAGTCACATTCTCATATGAAGTACAGGACAAATAATGTTACATCCAGGTAATACTTGAACTGAAAGCTTTTCTCCCCTCTGTTTCCCCATCATCCCAGTTATTGTACACACCTTAGGTAGCCTGGATAATAATTGTACACATCTTAGGTAATCAGAGATCAGCCTAATTCTCAAAACCTGTGGAGTATTTACTGACCCCATGATACTTGACAACAACCTAGAATAGGCAAGGTGAAGCCTCAATCATATTCAAGAAACCAGTTTTGGGGTTTGTTTTTTTATGTTTGTTTGTTTTTGAGGGGGGAAAAAAGAGTCCTAGCATCTAAGCTGGCGGTTCTCAACCTGTGGGTCATGACCCCTATGGCGGTCGAACGACCCTTTCACAGGAGTCGCCTAAGACCATCCTGCATATCATATTTACATGATGATTCATAACAGTAGCAACATTACAGTGATGAAGTAGTAACGAAAATAATTTTATGGTTGGGTCACATGAGGAACTGTATTTAAAGGGCCAGAAGGTTGGGAACCACTGAGCTCTTTACCACTGAAACAACTCACTATATCTATTTACATGTCACTTTTATTCTACACATGGTCAATTTCTCTAGAATGTGGATGTTATAAGTATCACCATTTCAGTGATAGGTCCATGATATGAATCTTAAATTATATTTTTTTTCTATCTCTGCTATGTTCAGTACAAACTTCGGCCTTTTTCTTTTAAATCCAAATTTCTTTTGGAAATTAAACATCTTTATCTTACTAACATCCTTCTTTACTTATTCTTCTCTGCCCCTAGTCCTAAAAAATTACCCTATAAATCATCACAAAAGAAAGAAAGAAAAAAAAGAAATAACAGACATGGTTCCTGTTTAGGAATATGCAGTCTAGGTGAAAAAAAAAAAAAAAAAGCTAAATGCTAAACTCAATACAGCAGCACTTTATACTTATTTCTAATACCTGGCACTCAGGAGTAATTTGACAAATTAATAAGTGAATTTGAGAATGTGAACAAAGCAATATGGCAAGTATAAAACTATTCTGTTACACTTATAATATGTACATTCATGTCTGTCCAGGAAGAGAGTGATTATGGTTTCAGGATATCATTCAGGAAGGCTTTTGGAAAAATGGCAAATAAGTCCATTTCAGAAGCTAAGAAGGGAGTTTGAGATGACAAATTTTATGCAAAGTAACTACTGCCTGCAGCTTTATTCTGCATTCCTACCCCATAAATAAGATGTTTTCAATAATCCACTGTGTCCTTGCTGGAACCATGCTTCATGGAATTAAACATACATTTCCTTCACACCTGAAATGCCCTTGGAAAAGTTGAGATTATACTCAGCCTTTTTTGTGAATCAAATGATTTTTGTCGTAAAGAAAAAGTCAAACTAATTAAACTATGTAAGAACAGCACACCTGAAAGTGACCTCTTAGAGCCAGCTGATGTCTGTAGATAATTCTCTCAACTAAATGTATGCATGTTGTACAATCAGGGCACTAGGAGGTCAGTGGCCTTTCCCTCTGTGTCCCATTCAACTGACATAGAAATTGGCTCTTCCATCTGCCTTTCAGCATGTGGAGGACAAAGGAATGTCATCAAGTCTCTTACTCAGCTCCTAGTACAAGAACACTCAAAACTTGTTTAACAATATATTCCAGGGTGTTTCCAGTTATCTTAAGATGAAACATAAGCTGAAATGATTCCCTAAGCATCATTTATTTTCATTGTTTTTAATGATAAGTAAAATTTTATAAAATAAATAGTTGCATTTACTTTGACTATGTTATTTGAGGATGTCACCCATTATATCACACAGATCTTTATAAAGAGTTGATAGGCACATCAGAGCTAAACTTTTACTCCCCTCCACCAAAATCTGTAGACATTTATGGTATGCATTTTGTGCACTTGCCTCTGTTTTCTTCAAGTTTTTCCAACTCTTATTCACCATCTAAATAGCACCATTATTTTTAAAATTTTGCTTTTTTACTTAAAGCTCTACAGGCAGTTTTTGGGTTACTTCGGACTCAACGTACTCAATGTTTTGTGGTTACATTGCCATCTCCCATTTTCAGTATTTATTAAAAAAAAAACGGATAGAGGATAAATGAGCAAATGTTTTTTTTCGCCCCCAGACATTATTATTTATATGGCTGGTAGCATTTTTATGTTTCTACTAGAGGACCAGTGCATGAAATTCCTGCA
>NW_006292696.1:13867850-13868227 GCF_000327345.1 Myotis davidii
TCACGTTCAGGGGCCAGGAAGAGATGTAGAAGGTTGGCCAGTGGGGAAGGGACCACGGGAGGGCTCCAGGGTGTGTCCGGCCCATCTCACTCAGCCGGCCCATCTGGTTCATCCAGCCAGACCCCAGCAGCAAGATAACCTACCAGTCAAAGAATCTGGCCCCTGGTGGTCAGTACACATCATAGTGACTGGTCATTCTGTGGTTTGGTCAATTTGCATATTAGGGTTTCAGGACGAGATAGGTATAGAAAATCATGGTGAAGCAGATCTTCAATCTGAAAGAAAAAAAAGGTGTTACTAGTCTCCTATAAACTTAGGGCAGGGAGGCATCCACTTTCAAAAAAAAGAACAAAGAAGAAGAAAACATAAAACATGTT
>NW_006292696.1:13868395-13874115 GCF_000327345.1 Myotis davidii
TGACTCTGTTGTATTCCATTTTTGTGGTTACGTTGCCATCTCCCATTTATTTATAAAAAAAGAAAAGTTCCGTCATTTCGACGTATGTACATATGTGCTTTATGTTTTTATTATTTTTTAAGTAAAGGTCAGGAATTGTTATCTTTCTTTTATTTTATTTATTTTTTTTTACTGCTGTGTATGTGCTCCATGTGAGTGACATAGGTGCTTATGTAGGTGGGTTCCAACTTACACGAAAATCGCATTACGTCGCGCTGTAGGAACAGATCTCCGATGTAACCCAAGGACCTACTGTATAAGAAGGTTTGAATTGTTTTTTGCCATATAGTTATAAAATATGGTTTAAAATATAATATTAAATAAAATACTATAAACCTATTTATTGGAGATATCAGAGATAGAGTTTTAAGATGAATTTGAATAGAATATGATAAATTATTAATCTCTCCCCAAATTGAAAGATTAAAGCTAGTACATTGTTTATGATGTAAAGGAATTACAAATAGTCTAAAATAGTTCATCAGTAAGTAATTGGTTAAATCATTTGATGTATTCAATGAAATAATATGTGACTATTAAAATCATGCTGTAGAACAATGTTTTAAAATAGGATATAGTATTTTTAGTATTTATAGTATATTATAAAATTTAAAATGACAGGTTACAAAATAGCCTATCTAACACTGTTCCTGTTGTGTCCAAGACTCGATTTTAATGAACACACACACACACTAAGGATTAGAAATACCTGAAATAAAATTATGACTATCTCCAAACAATGACATGGCAGATGAGTCTTCTATTTCTTTCATTTTTGTAGTTTTTTCCCCTGTATTTTCTAAATGCTCTACAATGAATATAATGCTATATTTGTAATCACAGAAAAGTGTTTATTTTTAAAAAGCCAGATAATAAACTTGTATTATTATCACCTATATCAGATAAGTCCTGCCTCTCAAAATAAATCATAAAAAGGGGCCCCTGTATACCTAATGCAGGACCTTTTTCACTTCGATGGCAGTGGTAACAGCGCCTGGGGGTTGGTCAAACTAGCCTTGAAGTCCACTCACTTTGTATTAGTCTTGGTTCCACCCCCATCTACTCATGAGCCTGGATCTCCTCTGAGGAAAAAGATGCATCACATTCTCAGGCCTTCAGTCCATGTTGGCGGAGTGAGTGAGTGTGTGAGTGAGGAAGCAAAAGTAAGAAAGACAGCCTTATTGCCAATCAGACCAGAAGGACAGACAGGACACCTCCTCTTCCGGCCAATTTTCTTAGCCGACTTGTCTGTATAATTGCTTCAAATCTGTATTTCCTTTACCTATCTAGCTTCAGCCTAAGTGTTGAATATTGTATTTCCCCTCAAAGACTGTCAATAAAGATTTTTTTTTTCAATTACCATTGCAGGGAATGTTTCCCTTTAGGAAAACCGCAATTTAATAACTTTTCTTGGGCAAAGTTGATGATCTCTTTATTCCCGCCATGATGATGGTCGTCAATCAGGAGGAATTTGGAAGTCGGGCTGAACATCAAGCGATTAAAAGAAAACCAAAACACAAATGCGCCCTCTTGGCAGCCTAATCCCGTTATGAAGCTCTAAGCATGAGTTATGAGGTAGCTGTGGCCGGCTGGGTTTTGATGAAGTACCTATAATTTCATATCAGCTGCCACAGGACTATTTCCTATAGCCTTTCTGATTTCTTTCTAACTTTCAAATGTGATTTACCCTGTTATCATCTACTTATGCAGTCTTCAAGATCTACCTAGGGAAAAAATAGTATTAATAATATGTTAAACTGCATTGCTCTACGATACTTATTTTTCCACATTCGCATGGTGAAATTCAAGTGATAAAAATAAAATAAGTAATTCATTAGATTCCAAAGCTCTGGTTGTTAAAATGAAAGCATTTTCTCAATTCAGGAAGGCTGGCATGAATTCACATGTTATCAGCAAGTACTATAGATGTACTTCTTTTATTCAGTTTAGATTAGAAGTAATTAGACTTTTTTGAAAGTTAAGGGGGTATGTGATCATGATGAATTTCAATATATTATATTCATAATTCAACACTTCACCAGTTTTCTCTTTTGGTGCTGAAAGCAGGCTTTTATTTTAGAAAGGGCAATTTAATAGGGACATCTGAAAAACGAATTTCTTAGGCTGTTTTCCTGAAATCTGTTATTAGGAACGGCTACTCTCTGACATGGTAAGCAGTTTAGATTTTGATTCTGGACCAATATTCTGCAGAAAGAGTTTGCTTATATTGATGAGGCGTCTAACGTGTTGTCTCTTTCTCCACGTGTAGAAAAAAAGGAAGCCGAGCCCTCTTGCAATGGTCACCTGCAGTGGGATGGCATCTTTGCTAGAATGGATAGCGGTTATGGCTTAGGCTTCATCGTGGAACACAGATTTTCTAACCACCGGGCTAAATCTCAGAGTCTGCCTCTGCCTTCCCTTTGTCTTTTCCTTGTCATTCTTTAAGATACTGGCTTTGGAGGCAGTATCCTCAGGCTGTGGCGGACTTTCTGTGCTCCCCATGGGCTTGGCAGCCTAATTATTTAATTAATCACTCCATTCCTTTCAAACAATGTTGAACCTATTTTATGCTGGGTACAGTACTTGGCACTGGGGATGGTGATAAAGAAAGAGATGATCCCTGCCTTATGCTGCTTACAGATTTATAGAGAAAACATGCATGAATAGAGGTTGTAAGAAAAAATATATGGGGACCCTGATAGGTTAAAATAAAACTCCCCAAGAAAATAATAATAGAGGTAAATCTGAAGGATAAGCAGGAATTCACAAAAGAGTGGGCAGGGAGAGGTTTTCAGGCAGAGATGAATTACAATCACATTTGGGTTAAGTGAGGAAGTGGTGGTTTAAAGAACCAAAAATCATGGGCCAGAGGAAGAAGGGTAGACATGAAGTAGGGGGATCAAGTAGAAGGGAAATCAGAATTGTCTCTCAGTTACAGTCAGGATGTTATGTGAAGGACAGATAAATAGATTAGCATATATTTATGCACAATGACATGGGGCGCTCCACAGCGAAGAGAGCCCAAGGTGTGGGAAACAAGAGGGCAGACAGGTAGGAGGTGGTTAAGAAACTGCAGAGATGCCTGTAACATCATGAGGGCGGTGCCCAGACTAGCCGGAGGGCATGGAGACACCAGGCACCGGACAGGTGCCCATCATGCTGAGGAGGCAGAAATGGCAAAACACTGAGATCAAAGCATGTATCCAACATACACCTTTGCCATTCTGAATTACAATGACTTGTTTTGCTTTATCCCCCATAAAACTAGGAGACATTCACGGGTGTTTTTTTTTAAATAAATGTAGAACCCAATTCACTGCTTGACACATTTTAAGTGCTTAGTATGTGTTAAAAAATAAACCTCAATTGATCCTGTGTTATAAATTGTCTTTAAATGATGTTATTATATTTGTGCTTCCAGAAAACAGTTTCATTAAATTATAACAAAAGACGTTGTGACTTAAGTCGCTAGCTATGTCATGTTTTTATTCCAAATTTATATTTTTACATTTTGAAACAGTAATGAAGTTAAAGTTCAAAACAGGAGGTTTTACTCTCTAATTAGATATCCTTGTGAATTGTTGGCTAAGCTCCCTAAGCCCATAGTCCAAATCACATTTCCAATTGTATTGTTTGGATTATTTTAGAACCTTTCTAGCATTTACACACAGAGAGATCCTGATTTTCTTCTTTTCAAATAAAAAGGTGGTTATCCACTACATATGCATCTGAAACTTCCCTTTTCCTAGTAGCTTTCCTTTTCCATGGTAGCTTTCCATTTAGAAAATATATCGTAGCTCATGTCTTTTATCAGCTCCAGCTTTTTCCAGAGATGAAAGCACAATAATATTTATTCTCCTGCTACAGAACATTAAACCTATACCTATCTTATGCATTGTTTTAAACAATGCTGAAATTGACATCTTTATACATACACTTAATTTCTATCAGACATATGCCTAAAATTAGGCTAACTAGATCAAGGATATATATATTTATAGTCTAACTATGTATGTGTTATATACATATTTATATTCCTATACAATTATTTGTGTATATGCATGCATGCATATAAAATGCATATGAACATGTATATACATACATATATATACATATACATACATATATATAAAATACATACTTATACAGTCATTTTGTCCTCCAAAAATGTTGTGCCAATTTCTTCTACCACCAGTAGTATAGGAGAACCCAATTGCCCATATGCTCATCAAAACTAGCCAAGCTGGAGAAACAGTTTCAACTCATTCAGTTTTGTCCTATATCTAGGTGATTGATTTCCTAGACTTTAATTCCAAATCACTAATTCACTCTTTAGCTATACCCTTTCTGCCATTCTGGAATTCAGACCTTCTCTTAGGGGTGTGTGTGTGTGTGTGTGTGTGTGTGTGTGTGTGTGTGTGTGTGTTGAGAGACTAAGAGCATACCCAAAGAGAGAAGGCTTTTTCACAGAAACCTGTGATTATGGATGCAATATTCTCTTTCACTTCTCTGTGGTTAACAATTACAAACAATATTGAAAAATTGTTATTGTTGGATTATGGTATATCTATCAAGACTTAATTTCTATTAAAACACATGACATACTTTTTATTTTATTTGAGATAGAGAGATGGATTTGTTCTTTCACTTATGCATTCATTGGTTGCTTCTTGTATTGGATGCTTGTTAGCATAGTTTCCTGTATTTGTATAATTATGTGCCTGTATGCTATGATATTAATCTGTACTAATTGTATGTATGTGTTTGGCTGAATATTTATCACCAGTCTCCTCAGGTAGCTTTGTGAGAGGCAGGACCATGTCTCTCTTACTCACTGGACATGAGAGATAGGAAAGTCAAGAAAATAGGAGTGCCCCCACTGACATTCTTATGTTGCTTTGTTCTAGTTGCTCCAAGAAAGGATGGTCCCATGATGTCATCTAACTTAGCTCGTTCGACAAATATCATTAACCTCTTAGGAGACAGGATCATTGTTGATGTGAAATAGAATAACATCCATTATGTTTATCATTAAAAATTAGAGTGTGCTGTTGTTGTTATGTAAACATCTGGTTGACTGTAATGGAATCCCCAAAGCTGCTGACAATTGAGTTATGTGAGGGAATAAACACGGGCAGCATTAGAAATGACACTATCATCTTCCCCATGCCCCAAACAGAATGCTTTCCTGAGATAGAGGAAACCGTATTTGTCAGACATGGAATTTATGTTCCTCAGAAAGGGACCCCTGACATTATAATGAACCTCACAAGAGCATGTAAAGAGGTTTAGAAGAAAAACGAAACATTCCAAAGTATAGAAATAATTGATGGGATCATAATAATGCCAATTTTAATAACAGTCCATCTGTGAATGGCCTGCCAGCTTCACTCTCTACCATATTGCACTCTTATTTATGATGATCCTAACGTAATGGGAAGTATTTTTAAATTAAAAATGCATGTAGTACTTGGATAAAAGAAATGCCTCTTGGGTGGCCCGGTGGCCACTGTGCTTGCCCGTGAGCTGTTGCAAAGGGCAAGCCACACCGTGTGTGTGGATGTGGCAGCGGGACAACCCCGAGGGTCTGCTCCTGCAGCTGGCCCGGGGACCACGGTGCCAGCTCATCTGCAGTGTCACAATTCAGTGACAGGCTCCTGACCAACACTCAGATTTATTTT
>NW_006292696.1:13874251-13874849 GCF_000327345.1 Myotis davidii
GTGCATTGTCCATTGTTCTGCACTGGCAAGGTGGGAAACAATGAAAGAATTTAGTAAAAAATTTTATTGTGTAAATCAAGCATGCTCTACACCAGCAATTTTCAACCTTTTTTCATCTTGTGGCACACCAAAATATATATTGTAATTTTTTGCCAATCTGACCCCCAAAAAGGTATAATTTTGATTGGTTTACAAAAATAATAATAATAGTAATGCCCACTCTTTTTGTTCCAAAGTGACTTTTTTAAAAACCAGATGCCTATACTTGTACATAAGGGTTTCTGTTACCAACAATTAACCAACCAGGTGCAACCTTATTATATGATGTGACCAATAAGATGAAACTGTTATATGACTTAAATATTTATGGTTCAAGACAGGGCACTCATGCCAGACCATTATTGCTATGTTGGGTATTGTCATTTTTTAAATTTGACGATCTAAGGAAAAAGAGGTCAGTGCCTCTAACTAAATAAGCAGGCATTGCATGTTTTAAAAATTCTTGCAGCACACTGGTTGAAAATCACTGCTCTACTCTATTGTAAGGACATTAAATTATTTTCTTCCATCACCAGAAATCATATATATATATATATAT
>NW_006292696.1:13875979-13892321 GCF_000327345.1 Myotis davidii
AGCCGACCATGGTGAAGCTTGGCTTCCTCCATCATTGGGGCAACCAAGCCTCCTGCTTGCTCCAGCTCCGTGGCTGCCGGCCGCCATCTTGGTTGGGTTAATTTGCATATAGTTGCTCTGATTGGATGGTGGGCGTGGCTTAAGGCATAGCAGAGGTATGGTCAATTTGCATGTTTGTCCTTTATTAGTGTGTGTATATATATATATATATATCAAGCAACTGGAACAACTGGATCTAACAGTCACTATGACATGGACTGCGGCTGGCCAACCGGCCCAATGGGGGTGGTGCAGCTGGCCAACCTCCCATGGCCCCTCTTCAAGACTGGCCTTGCCCTCAATCAGCCCGATCAGTGCAGGCCCACTGGACCCCACTGGGTAATCTAGTCAGTAATAAGATTAGTCGTCATTGTTGTAACTTTCATAACAAGAATACCCATCTTTATTGAGCATGTACTATTCTGAACTATCCTCACATATTATCTCAGTTAATTTATGAAAGTTCTGTTAAAGAATATATGGTTCTGTTAATATCACCATATTACAGATGAGAAAAACTGTGGCATGTAGACCTAAAGTCATTAGCCAGAGGATAAATGCCTTTTAGGTCCAGAGGCCAAACGGGAACCCAAGTGAGATCTCACAAAATCTAGCTCATCATCTCTCAACTCATACCCAATGCTGTCTTGGTGGTTCCCATCCTAAGTTCACATTTTAGAAATGGACTCTGAGAGCCTCATGTGGATTTGTTAGTGATCAACAGTTAACCTTCCTTTCCACTGCAGTCAAATCCATAGCCTCAGAAACCAAATGAAAAGAGGATTATGTAATGCTTGTACTGTTGAGTATAAATTATATTTTTGAAAAGTGACTTCAAATGTATCTGTGTAGGTCAAGAGTTATATATTCTTTTTATTTCCACATAACCCATATCTGCCATGACAAACTCTGTCCTTCTGTTTTTATAGACCAAGTGCATGCAATTCTGGGCCTTTATATTCCATCTTGAATCAATCAAGCCATCAATCAATCATAAAATATTCTCACTCCTTTCCCCCTCTCTCTTTAATTTATTTTTTTTCCTGAGTAATCCCTGAGATGATCTTTTAAGTACTGTTGGGAGGAAATTCATTCTCAGTATCTCCGTGGTTGGTATTGCTGGTTCATTGTTCTACCAATAATTCTTTTTCAGAGAATTTTCACTTCTACCTCATAAGCTTCTACCTGGTCCCAGAGTTTGCAACAGTACTATGAAAACATGAACACATTCTTGAGTCAAAAATCTTCATAATGAGTTAAGTCCATGCATCATCAAGAGAACTTTGTAGTTGAGGAAATTCATGATAGATAGCCGATCCATAACAATACACAGTACCCTATGTTAGGTGATTTTTAAAAGTCAGCTTGTCCCTATGACTAACTACAGGGTACATTTATTTTTCCAAAAAAAATGGCTAAAGGCTATAGAGGTGATGGGACACAAAGGCTGGATAAGAGCACCCATAAGGCTTTGCGGTAGAGTGCAAAGGTTGGTTCCCAGCTTGTAGAATTAGACATTAGTATGTGGAATGAGGTTACTTGAGTTCAAATCAAATCCACCAGTAGTAACTGTTACCTTGTGCAAGTCACTTACCATCTTTTAGCTTCAATTTCCTCACCTGTAAAATGGGAAGAATAAATGCATGTTTCTCATGTAATTGCTGTAGAGATTAAATAAAACAGTGCATTAATCTTAGAACAGTGCCTGGCACATCAGAAGACTAAAACTCAATGAGAACTTACTATTATTTGCTGAGATAACTTACCTCTCCTGCGGCAAAGGACATCTTTGCAAGGCCACGTGGTGTACCTGCCGGCATATGCAAAGGCTAGGCCCACTCCTTTTTCATGGTTAAGCAATGCACATTCTTGCTTTAATGACCAAAAAGACAGTTTTATGTAGGGTCTATGACTTTTCTTATCCCGAATGTTTTCGATTAGAGATGGAAGAGTCCGTTATCCTGGGTGAATAATGATGCGTGTCTTTATGGCTTAAGTGTTTAAAGGAGCTGCGGCACATTTGTGAAGATTTATTTCCTCTCGGGCATCTATTCCACATGTCCCACAGCCCAAAGGTCGTGGAGTGTCAGGCGGAGGGCCTGTTTTCCCCAGGTAGTGGCTGCTCAGCGTCACTTTGATTGAGCGAGGGCTTTAAAAATGGAAACGTGTTTACAGAGTAGAAAAGCAGGTAGGTCTCCGCATAAGTAGGGCCTGATGAGTTTCTATGGCAACCTCATTCAGTATCACAAGGGCCATTCTCGTGGAAAGAGATGACTTTCAGAGATGTGTTCTGGAACATTCTTTATGGTCAGCATAACTATGGGGATTAAGAAAAAATAGGACTAGCGTACCACAGTGCCACTGTAGCTTTGCTGTGATGTTGGAGCCGTTAAAGGTTCGAATGCCTCAGATACTAAAGAAGACCTCAAGAAATAAAACATATCTTCTTGACACCTAAAAAATCCCTCAACTTAAGAACCCCCCTCACCCTGGCTGGATTGGCTTAGTGGATAAAGCATCCATCTGTGGACTGAAGGGTCCTGGGTTCAATTCTGGTCAAGGGTATGTACCTTGGTTGCAGGCTTGATCCCCAGCCCTTGTCCAGGCACGTGTGGGAGGCAATGAATCGATGTGTCTCTCTCACATCAATGTTTTCTCTCCCCCTCTCCCTCCCCCTCTCTTCCACTCTCTCTAAAACTCAATGGAAAAATATCCTTAGGTGAGTCAACAACCAACAAAAAAAAGCCCTCCTCCCATTTGCCAAGTTCTTGTTGAAATCCTGGGGTGGGGTGGGGAGGAGACAAAATCATATTCAGAACACTTTTATTCTCCTCACCTGATTACTGCTTCTTAAAAAAATCTGTTGTCAAATGTCTGAAAACAATTTCCAGACATGTGTAGTTAACGGAATGGATACTCAGAGCATGGGGCGGGTACAGCTCTGCTTTCATTTTAGCATTTGGCCTCTGAGCCTCAGTGATGTGATCTCAGGGAACCTCAGGGAAAATTGACTCAGGCTGCTGTATGGGGTGACAAGAAACAATTAGAGTTTGAGCCAAAAGGCACTCATGCAACAGCTGACTTATTTACATACTTAGAGCATATAGACATATATAACCTGTATTTTTATGCAGCAAAATTTTTTTAAGTTATGCATATGCTAGAAGGTTAAAGAGAACACTGTTTTCTACATTTTAAAAAAAGGTTTAGTTTTCATCATAAAGGGGAGGGTGAAATGGAAGCATTGACAAGGGAGCCCCTTTATTCTCCACCTTCTGTATCGTGGAATACCTCTCTCTTCATGTACCCAAGGTTCTCACCTTGCTCCATCGTCACACTGACTGACATGCGATTTGGTTCACCTACCTGCTAGCACTGAGGTCAGGAGTTCACAGATAGTTAAGATATTTTAAGAAAAATTCTTCATGATCAAGGTTCTTCGAGTTTAAGACCCCAGAAAACTAAGCCACTTTATCCATCCAATTCTACCATTTATAGTAGCAGAAATTGGGTTTCAAAAGCATGCGAAAATGTTCCTTCTTCCTGTTCCTTTCTCTCCCCTTCTACTTCCCTGATGGTACTGTTTGCATGTGTGAGAAAACATTAGAATAAACAAATAAGCCAAGAAAAAATAAACACTTGAAAATCTTTTACAATCTTACCATTTAGCAAGAATCATGATCAACATTGTGAGAAATATGCTTCCGGGGCTTTCTCTACAATTATATGTAATAAAACAATTAAAACAGTAATAATAATATTTATATAACACTTACTCTGTGCCAGGCACTTTTAAAAATGCTTTCCATTTAACCCTTCAAAGAGCCCCATGACTGCGGAACACTGTTATTATCCTCCCTGATGTATGGAGAAGATGGGGTAGAGACAGGTCAAGTGACCTCAACGAGGTCTGCAAGGTCATGAGAGTGGGTGTCAGAGATTACCTGCTCGGAAGCACTCTGCTATTCAGCCTCTTGGGGGCAGGGGAGGGAGGGTGTTTCGAAAGAAATACGGCCTCATCTTTTATAATTCTTGCACGTCATGCATTGTGAGCTTTTCCCAAGGTTGCTCTGCATTCTTCAATGGAATCATTTTTTCACGATTCTCCTTGTGACTCCATGGGAAAGAGCATGGGACAGTATATACAAATGAAGTGTTGTTGTTGGGCATGTAGACTGTATCCCACTGCAGAAGGTCGTCCAATCGAGGAATTTTCATCTTGGTCCTGGAAACGCTCGCTCTCCAACTGACTCACGTACCAAGTTTGTTTGAAAAACAAAACAGATTGCATGTTGCAAGACAGAGCTGCTGGCAAAATACTCCATCGTGTCAGATTTATACAAACCCATCTCCTGTGAATTGCACCACGTCCTAGAAAACTGAAAACCATGAAAATGAGTGCTCTTATTTTTAAGGAGCTCACTGATAGCTGATAAAAATATTGCATTTTCTGTAGCAGTTTTTACATAACGCTTCCACCTTAAAGGGATGGATTGGATGGTACTAGGCGGTAATTTTTTAACATGAGCGTTGACAAAATCAACACCATCTGCCAGTATTGACTTATTCCGCAGTGCTCTCATGCTGGGTGGTTTTATTTCACGTTTTTCAGAAATGGTTAATGACACATCTGGTAGTCAGCGAAGGTACACTCTGGGTGATGAAATGTGGTTGTAAGTTTGCACAAAATGCTAATGGAACTTTTGTTTTCCTTTCTATTAGAACCAACGGGACATGTCTGAGTCCCTGGCTGGTTATTCCTCTTAGACCTTCTGCACAATGATCTGCTTGGTAGGACTTGAACTTTGGGGACAATGTGGTGTTACTTTGGGTCCTCAGAGGAGCAGATACCAAGACAGGATTAAAAATGTAAGCGATTTGGAGGGGAAAACAGCTGTGAACACAAAAGCAGGAGTGCAGAAGGTGGGGAGGGCCTTCAGATGACAATGCCAGTGTGGCACCAGGGTGACAGGAGGGGTGGAGGGAGGGCGGACTGAGTAACAGAGTCACAGACTGCGGCACATTCTCATAAACTGTTAGCCAGACAACAGCTGGGAGTCAGAGTTGTCCATCGGAGTGTTCCCACATCCCACAGAAATGGCCATGAGTTAATACCCATTGTGCTCTGTCACGGGCCGAGAGCGGCCATGGGAAGCCTGGCCTCCCCCCAGATCCAGGGGTGGACCCAAAGTGACCCAGCAATGGGGACTCTTTGTCACCCCTGCGCCCCCTGCAGGAGAGCTGAAGGATGCATGTTCACGGTTGTGCCACGCCAGCACAAAGAGGGTGATCCCGAGTGTGTGTGGGGGCGGGGGGAGGGGGGCTGAAAGGATTAAAAAAAGACAGACAAGAGAATAATAGCTGGGTCTCACTGGGTCGCTGCCTCCCTGATGAGGAGACAACGACAGCGCCCACAAGCCGTGTCTTTATTTTATAGCAGATGCAAAGAGGCAAAGTAGGGGCATGATCAAGTTGTTTACAGCATTCTCGTGAGTTTCAACCTCACTCAACTATATGCACCCAAACTCTATCACAAGGCACGTGGGACCACGTGTTCGGACCATAGGTTCAAGTTTACAACCACAACCATTGGCTATGATTGTGCGGGGAGGGCCCTGCCCTCCAGCTGGGACTTGCACATGGCAATGAGAGGACCCTGTCCTTTCATTAGTCCGAGGCTTGAACCTGGCCCAAACACTGCAGCCGCGCCCTACACACGGTCACTACAGATATGTATGCAGGGAATGGCAAAGGAAGACATGAGATGTCCCCTGCATTTATTTGTCTCTGTATCTTTTTGAAAAAGGAAATGCAGTCTGGCTGGCATGGCTCAGTGGTTGAGCACTGACCTATGAACCAGGAGGTCACAGTTTGATTCCCAGTCAGAGCACATGCTCAGGTTGTGGGCTCAATCCCCAGCAGGGGGTGTGCAGGAGGCAGGCTATCAATGATTCTCTCTCATCATTGATGTTTCTATCTCTCTCTCCCTCTCCCTCTCCCTTCCACTCTTTGAAAGCAATAAAAGAGAAATGGAACGGTGTAGTTTAAATGATTCTCCTCCCCCAGTTTCTCCATTGGACTCCAGGAAAGGGTGCTCATAGTTGGAGAGGTGTGTCCTGTTTTGATTAAATTCTATCAGCGGAGGGAAAGGGAAGAGTGCTTAACTCAGTCCTTACCTGTTTCATCTGCTCTTAGAAATCCCTCAGGGGCACTATTGCTGCTACTAATTTTGCTTTCAGTGAAAGGGCTCCTTTGGTTTGCCATAATTTTTGGCCCGAGAGCCTCAAAGCCCCACCTCCTATTTGAGTAGAAAAATCATCTGGGAATGGGAGAGGTGGAATTTAGGGAAGAACACATGCTTTCCAGTCTTTCAAAACCAAAAACATGTTTTGAAGAGCAGCAGGAGAAAAAAAATGAATGCTGTGTTATATAACTACACCCTCCATGCCAGGCCTTTCTGTTGTCATCTTCCTCGATTTGCCAACCTCCTGAGATCAGGAGGGGTATGTTCTCATCTGTGTTGTTGGGCTTGCTTCTTTGTTTACAACAGAACGGGGATGTGAAGTTCAGAAAGGTCTGGTGACATCTCATTGGCACCTTCCTGGCCAGGACAGACCTGGCATTTAAGCCTGTGCTTGCTCTGTCTTTAATTTTTCTGAATTCATCTATAGCATAGATTTGCCAATGAGTTTCTCCAGTCCACCAGTTCCTTTGCTTTACTTGTTGGGGGAGAATTTCTAATATTTACACAGATATTTTTCTTCACATCCTGGAAAGGGCACTGGATGGGGAGACCGACACACTGAGTATTTTTGTGGCTGTGAATTAGCTAAGCTCTTTGGGCCTCAGTATTTTTGTCTATAAAGAAAGGAGATTGGGTGATGTGGTGTTTACCAAACTTCTATAATACCACCTATAATTTATTTGCTTAATATTTTATTTAAAACAATGCTTCCTTTTTAAGTTAAATGTATTTAAAATGAAAACATTATATCACTGTTTAGAATGGAACACCAGTATGAGTATGATTATTATATATTAAATAATATATAAATAATATGATATATATTATTTTATATCTTTATTATATACATAGCATACACACACACACACACACACACACACAAAATACCTTTGCCATGTGTATGTATATAATGTAAGGTTTATAAGGAACACAAAGTGTTAAAGAATGCTAGCAACAAAATGAGACTTTCTCCTTAATTAATGTAATCATCAGAAAGTTTGATGGAAAGTTGAAAACAAGGTATTTGTAATGAAAATGCTCTGGAAACCCCATGCTGCTTGACACTTTGCCCCACCCTCGTCATTTCGTGGGTGGTCCACACCTTGGGATACACTGAACAATGATTTGTAATATCCATTCTGTCTCATGCACTTGTGATTTCCATTCTCCCTTATCTTCCCACACCCTCGGCCTCATTTCCCCCTCATCTCTTCAGTTATAAGAACTGTGAGTCCCCTGGCTGCATAAATACTCTCTCTGTATCTTGGCTCACATGCAGAAAAACCAAGAGCTGAAGCAAATAAGAACAATTCCTTCCTGTTCTTCTGGGGGAGTTCAAGGGACAGAAATAGACAGAACCAGGGAGGCAGATGAAGGCCTAGGGCAGTGATGGAGAACCTATGACACGCGTGTCAGAGGTGACACGTGAACTCATTTTTTTGGTTGATTTTTCTTGGTTACATGACATTTAAATATATAAAATAAATATCAAAAATATAAATCTCTGTTTTACTATGGTTGCAAATATCAAACTATTTCTGTATGTGACATGGCACCAGAGTTAAGTTAGTGTTTTTCAAAATGCTGACATGCCAAGCTCAAAAGGTTCGCCATCACTGGCCTAAGGTGAGCCACCACAGGGTTTTCCCCAGCCAAGCTCAGGTTACAATGAATAGTGTGTGAAGGACCATGCAGCTGAGCATATGGACAGAGTTTTCTGAGATGTCCCACATCACCAGTCCTATTGTGCTGCCCCAGTCCCCCAACCATCCCACCAAAAAATGAACCCTTTGCCACATTTTATCCTGTGGTATTTTAGAAAGAGCATGGGCATTGCAACTAGACAGAACTTGGTTCCCATCCACCTGTCCCCCACATCAGGGCGAGACGCCGAGGCTCCAGTGGGTGGAGGACTTAGAGTTGGTGGCAATGGGGCAGGGGGAATCTCTGGGGAGGTGAAGGGGGAAGGAGTTCCACAGGCAGGGGAAGGAGAAGTCAGGGAAAAAAGGAAAGAGGTGCTGAGGGCATCCCAACCCTGGTGTCCACGCAGTGGTCCCCGAGACAGTGTCCCTGGGCAGGTATGTGATAAGCAACGACTGATCTGTCCTAACTTCTAACTACATGGGTCTGAAGTCTGAAACTGTGTGGTTAACGTCTCAGCTATTTTTCTAGCACCCTTTGGGAATGGGGATACCTCTTTCTTCACCCTCTGCCTTTCTACTCCCCGCCCCCATCTGCTGCCCGATTCTGTGCTAAGTACCACTCTCCATCATCCTTCCCACTTTACCGCCCCAATGCCAGGACCTGAAATTATCCTGCGTACGCTCACGTCCACATGGTATTGCTGTTCTCCCCTCACTGGGCCGTAAGCTCCATCTGACGGGCCTTAGCTGCCCGGTTCACAGCTTGTTCTCAGAGTCTAATACAGTGCTTGGCACACAGCATAGGTCAATAAATATTTATCCAAGAGTCAAATGAATTGGCCCAAGGCAATTGCGCCCATTCAGCCTACCTCAATGAATTAGCTCCTCATGCTGGCTGTCACCTGGGGCTTTGTTGTAAACACCGTTTCCAGATCATCACCCCCAGAGAGTCTGATTCCATTTGTCTCGGGTTAAGCTTAGGAATCGGTATTTTTAATTAGCAACTCAGGTGACTGACACCACCAGGGCTCTGACCCGGACCAATATGTGGGAGGTACACGCCCCTGGGGGACGTTACTGGAGACAACGTTGTTGCCCGCATCACCTTAACTACATTTCATATATTGCAAGCAATTAAAGATGTATCCACGATGTTTAAAAACTATAAACCTCAAAGGTTTATCCAGTGTGCGCATGTGCTTCCCGCACACACATACCCTGTGTGCAATTAGGTAGGGACACCAGCTGTCCAGTCAGGTACCTCCTCCCCGGGAAAAAAGACAGGTTGATTAGGTTAACAAATAAAATGCAGAACTGCTGAGAGGTTGCCCAGATGGCCTCTGGGCTTTCTCCTAGAACGGCATCGATACACTGTAGCATTGTGGCAGATGGACTGTAGTGCCGGGAATGGGGCCATGGTGGGTTCTTGCGCCGGTCCCCTGAAGGGCTGCCTGGTTGGCTTACATGCATCCAGTTGGCAGAACGAAGCAGAAATTGAGAGCCCAAGCTTTAGAGCCAGACAGCCCTGGGTCTGAGTTACAGAATGACCACTGATTAAACTGTGATAAAGGGCATTTTGCATAGTCTCTGGGAGCCTCTGATCTTTCCTCTGTAATTAGGGGTAATATTGTCTAACTCACGGGTGTGCGATGAGCTCCCAGTACAGTGTGTCTGGCATTTGTATATTTGGTGCTCAATAAATGCAAATATCATAACCTCTGGGAAGATTAACTCAGACCATTTCACTGCCAGAAATGGCTCTACCAAGTCTTCAAAAATCTAATAAATATTGTCCCTATTGGTCCGGAGAGGGACCAGCCAAAGGTGTTTGGATGGGTAATGGAAAAACTGAGCATAATGGAACTTTGTTTAACAATTTTTTCTCCTCCAAATTTCATTTGGCTTTCCCTTTATGAAGTTAGGGTTTTAGTCAATGAATTTTTAAAATAGTCACATAATTTTCTTGAAAGATGAATTGGGCTCCCAGAAAAGGAGTTTGGCCTAATAGAAACAAATGCAAAAATTAATGTCCTAAGGAATAGTCTCAAATGGGTAAAATGGAGGTCTGGGTAACTGTCATATGCCAACATTTGCCCCTCCCCCTCACATTCATCTACTTTTTAAGAAATGTCAGAGGAGGCGGGGGGAAGAGAGAGGATGTTGACTAACACAGGGGTTATGAAGCATAAGTCAGAGTGAAGGGACCTGGGGTTGATGTTGGAAGAAATATGGCTCAGATGATTCTATACGCAGCAGCAAACCCAATATGCAGATAGACTTGAATGATAAGTTTGATTTTGATTTATCGCCAAAAGTGTGCTGACTAGTATGTCCAAGAAGCTATAGTGCCACCATCATCACCAAGTGTGAAGGCAGGTTACCAATGGGAGTATCCCTTAGCGGGCGTTCCAGTTCCTCAAAGGTTTAGCTTTAGAATGACCTCAGCCCTAGCTGATTTGGCTCAGCGGATAGAGCGACGGCCTGCAGGCTAAAGGGTCCTAGCTTCAATTCCAATCAAGGGGACATGCCCCAGCAGGGGGCATGTAGGAGGCAGCCAATCAATGATTCTCTCTCTCTCTCTCTCTCCTCTCCCTTCCTCTCTGAAATCAATGAAAATAAATAAATAAAAAGAATGAACTCAGGGAGCCCAGCACAATCATTCCTTTTAAATTTTTTTCTTCCTTTTAAATTTTAAAAATAACTTAAATCAGGGAAGCAGAACCGACTAACTGGTTGAACGAACTTTTTACAATTTCACTTACTTAAGATACTTGGACAGGCAACATCAGGTTGATGTTTTAGTATTATCACAGATCTCCCCCAAAATCATCAGCCTTCTAAACGGGCATTTCTCTCGAGTCCCCACTATTCACTCCACTTCCTCTGCACTTGCCCAGCTCAATTTCTCCTCCCCAATGAGCCCACTGAACATCTTTTGGGCAGTGGAACACGTGGTAGGGCACGTGGTAGGACATTTGGAGAATGTTAATTGTAATCACGCAGACATCACTACAAAGCTGGCTGCTTAATTAGTTGGGGGCGTGGCCTGGGATCAGGCTGGGAAAGCTCCCAGGATGGAACCCGCGCTGGAGAGAGGAGCAGCCCTTTCCACGGGACTAGAGGTACCGAGCTGTATTTTGTGTGCCGTCCTTGGACAAATCAGTGGTAAATCCTGCCTGTTCCTGCTTTTACCTTACAGCACAGCCTTGTTTGCACGGGATTTGCCTTTAGGACGCTCCTAAGCATTCTGCCATTGCTTTGCCTTCTTCCTATGTTGTGCTTTGTGTTGTATTTTTGTATGTTGTGCTTTAAGTGAGCTTAGCGGTTGAGTCGTGTTGGTTCTGGCGGGGCTTGCTGATTAGTTCTTTTCTTCCCCCTGCTGTTGAGAAGTTGGGTCCCTTCTTAGTCTCTGGGTGTGCGTGAATGGCTCTCATTCATTGTGCTAAGTGAGTTAAGTGACACTAAGTAGAGTTGCTGGCTGAAACTGGACCATGTAATCACATTGTTCATCAGAATGGGTTTTAATGTTTACATGGGGAGAGAGGGCATCATTGCCCTGGTTGGTGTGGCTCAGTTGGCTGGAGTGTTGTCTGATACACCAAAAGGCCGTGGGTTCGATTGTTGCGGGTTTGATCCCTAGTCGGGGCGCATGTGGGAGGCAATCAATCACTGTTTCTCTCTCACATCGATGTTTCTATCTCACTCCCTCCCCCTCCTCTCTCTCTGAAATCAATAAAAACATATCGTGGGGTGAGGACTGAAAAAAAAAATCATCCTCGTAGATCAATAGCTCATCCTTCCACAGGGAGCAGCAGACAGCAACCAAACTTCTGCTAATTTTCCAGTAGGGCTACATCAAAGAGCCAGAAATGTGGGTATATTCTAAATATTACTGTTCAATATTCTTCTACTCTTGCCTTTGATATTGTCAGGTGCCGGGGTCCAGCCCCAGCGGTCCTTAATCTCCGTGGGTCTTCCTGTGCCTGGCTGAGGTCACAGAGAAAGATCCTGAGGCACGCTGAGCCTTTATTTTTATAGTCAGAGGTAAACAAGGTAGTGGTTTCCATAGTTACACTGTTCTTGTGAGTTTCACTTGTTTTTGTTTTTGTTCTTGCTGCACTTCCATCAGCCCATCAGAGGCTTAACCCTATATCGGCTCCCCACAGTCAGGTCCCAAAGGGATACCCACTTCATTGAGTGTTTATTGCTGTTTTGTGGAACCCAGTGTGGGAGTCTCATAGACCACAGTTGTGCACAGGTGATTGTAGGTACAGCACCTGATGTGGCATCAAATAACTTCGGATCGCTTGGGCCAGTGGCCGGCAAACTGAAACTGCGGTTTGTGAGCCACATGTGGCTCTTTGGCCCCTTGAGTGTGGCTCTTCCACAAGATACCACGTGCAGGCATACACGTACAGTGTGATCAAAACTTCGTGGCACATGCGCAGAAGTAGGTATTTTGTGGAAGAGCTGGTATTTTGTGGAAGAGCCACACTCAAGTCACCTGGGAATCTTTTTAAAATCCTGATTTCTGGGCCTCATCCTCCAGAAATTCTGTTTCTTTGTTACTAATGTTGTGGCCTCACCCTATAACAAAGAAATAGAATTTCTGGAGGATGAGGCCCAGAAATCAGCATTTTAAAAAGATTCCCAGGTGTGCAGCCAAAGTTGAGAACCACTGGCTTAGGCTATACAGCAAGCATGTCAAACTCGGGGCCCGCGGGCCGCATGCCTCGTTTGGCCTGTGGTAGCCTTTCAGTTGACATGCTTGCTATTCAGGCTCCATCATACTATTCAACTCAGCCATGTTAGCAAGAAACCAGCTGGAGATAATACATAAGTGAAAGGTGTGGCTCCAGAGAAACCTGTGTGTGTGAATAATGAGATTTGCGTTTCATATAATTTTTCTGTCATGAAATGTGATTTTTCTCTTAATTTTCTTCAGCCAATTTAAAAATGCAAAAATTATTCTTAGCTCGCCATTTGTAAGAAACAACCCCTGGGCCTGTCTGCCGCCTCCTGCTGCCAGGGAGGCCTCTCTGTGATGAGAGATGTTATGGCTTCCTGAAAAGCCATGAATTTCACTTGTTAGCAGAGCGAGAGGCTTCAGGCTCGTCTCTCTATTAGGCAGCAATATTGAGCTAGAACTTAACCACGCTGTGCTGAGTCCCTTAAATCTTATTTTTAAAACTGCCTTCTGTTTGTTGTAGCTAAATGGAATTTCTATGTAGCACCATGATTAAAAATGAGTTGCTCTACAGAAAAATATTAAGAGTCCAGGTGATACATGGATTGGTAATGATCATGGGGCGTGTATTTGGGAAATTGCTACCTAGATTTGATCACCTGTGACTGT
Source organism: Myotis davidii (assembly GCF_000327345.1). Lineage (NCBI taxonomy): Eukaryota > Metazoa > Chordata > Mammalia > Chiroptera > Vespertilionidae > Myotis > Myotis davidii. The sequence goes on from NW_006292696.1 coordinate 13,889,262, forward strand.
GTTTTTCTCGGGTGGAATACCTGTGGGTTTTGGGGGGAAGAAGCGGGGGAGCTACTGTTTCACACAGCTGATGCTGTTTTTTAAAAAGATCCTCCTCCCCACCCCACCCCCATTACACACACACACACACACATACACACACATCCACAAATCCCCCAACCACCTATTCACATCAGAGCCAGCCTAGATATGCAAAGCAAACTGAAATACAGTTAAAACTTGAGCTGACTCATGAAATACAGGCACAACTCAGAGATACTGCAGGCTCGGTTCCAGACCACCACAATGAAGCAAGGATCTCGAGCCAACAATCTCTTTGCTGATTAGTGGAGGGTCTTGCCTTCAATTTGTAAAATGTGCCACATCTGTGAAGCCGAGGGCAACAAAATGAGGTGTGTGTGCATGTAAATCAGCCCGGGGCTGTCCTGCTTAAAATCCCTGGGGGGAGGAGGGAGGAGAGCTCACCACTGCCCTGGGGGAAAACAACCACCCAACCTGAGGCAGCCAGCCAGGCTGACCCCGCCCTGCGAGCCTGTTCCTGCCTTTGTGGGGTCCCACTCATGCCCCCCAGCCAGCCCTGACCTGCAGTTTCTTCCCCTTGCCCGCTGCTTCCTGCCTTGGCGCCTGAGGCCAAGGCGCTCTTCCCTCTTAGCTTGGTTTCTCACTGTGGACACTGAGCCCGGTTATTCCCAGGTCCAGGAGGCTGCCCTCTGCATGGGGACAGTGAGCAGCATGCTGGCTCTGCCCACTTAGACGCCAGGAGCGTCACACCCTTCCACAGGGAGCCGCAAACAGCCACCAAACTCCCTTCTGCTAATTTTCCAGCCAGGCTACCTCGCAGAACCAGCACTGTGGCTATATTGTAGATATTGCTGTTCAATCTTCTTCTGCTCTTGCTTTTGACATTGCCAGGCCCCAAAGGGAAACCCACTTCATTGAGGGTTTTTTGCTGTTTTTGTGGAACCAGGTGTGGGAGTCTCAGGTACCACAGGTGTGCACAGGTGATTGTAGGCACAGCACCTGATGTGGCATCGAATAACTTTGGATCACTTAGGCCAGTGGTTCTCAGCCTTGGCTGCCCATTAGAATCACCTGGGAATCTTTTTAAAATCCTGATGTCTGGGCCTCATCCTCCGGAAATTCTGTTCATTTGTTACTAATGTTGTGGCCCCACCCCATAACAAAGAAACAGAATTTCCGGAGGATGAGGCCCAGAAATCAGGATTTTAAAAAGATTCCCAGGTGATCCTAATGTGCAGGCAAGGTTGAGAACCACTGGCTTAGGGTATACAGTGTGCTTTATGGTTTTGAACGACTTGACCTTTTCCAACCAGACCAGGCACATGTCTCTCCACCAGGTTTTGGCCACCCTGTTCCGTCGTACTACTCAACTCAGCCACGTCGGAACAGCAGAGCCCAGAGCCTCCAGACACTGCTGCATGTCCCACTGCCTCTGAGGCCCTATCTCCTGGGGACACTGCCCGTTAAGTTGCCTCCTCACCCCACTTTTAAACATGGTTCCTCTGGTTTGAACATTTCATTCCACGCTTCACTCTTCCTGACAAGCGCTGTCTTGACTTGTGACCAAGTATGTGTCTGTTTATATAATATCTGCTTGTTCACTAGACTGTGCACTCCCTGAAGGCATGCCAATGTGTGCCCTGCCTCCCTTCCAGCATTCGCCACTGCGCCTGGCACATGGAGTATGTCAATCACTGTATTTTGATGGACAGAGTCAGATTTTCATCCCCTCACCCTGTGAGCCTCATACTGTGTTCGCATCAGCACCGTCGCTCACTGCTCGGGTTTGGGTTACTTAACACAGAAAAATAAAGCCCGGGGCGCCAAGTACTGGCCCAACAATCCTCCCTCAGTGATTGCGTCGCTGCCATGCTCGGGACACAAACAAGTGCTCTGGTATTTGCCCTTATTGTTGACAAGGGAATAAACCTCATCTAATTGTCAGAGAGGGAGCTTTCCCAGTCCCCTGTCTCATTAGATGAGCTGCTCTTGTGTCCGGACCTGATTACCTTGGACAGGCAGCCTCTGTGGGCAGTAATGACAGCTACACATAAAGGCCCTCTTCTCCTTAATACTCCCCTTACCCTTATCCACCTCCATGTTGGGGTGGTTTGTGGTGGGGATGTTTGTTTGTTTGTTTTGTTTTGTTTACCTGTAGAGTTCTTTCTCACGTCCAGTGTGCACCTCTTTCTCTAAGACGATGGCTTCTAATCACCTTTGTCATCACTGTATCCCCCAGAGCCCAGCCCACCATGCACTGTGGTTTTTGGTTCTGAGGGACTTGATGTTTTCCATCCAGACCAGGCACGTGTGTCTCCATCAGGCTTTGGCCACACTGTTCCCTGTGTTAGAACATTCTCACCCATCACCTTTTCCTAGAAATAAGCCCTTAATTTCCAAGATTGATGGATGGCCCTCCTGCCTACCTGCCCAGGCCCTGATCTTCCCCAGGCCTTGCACGTCTTAAACCAGATTGCAGTCGTCTGTTCACTTGCCTACACACACACTCACACACACACCCTTTGCTTGAAAGTGCACAGCAGGAAGAACAGAGAAGGCTTCCGTGAGTCTATTTTAAAGGAATTAAGTACCTTTACCATGTAAGCCCCCTGAAGCTGAAAATCAGTTCCGTTGTGAGCTAGGTATAAAAGTCCACCTTTGGTTAGGGGTACTGAAGAGGAATATATACAGCTATTGCAGAAGACAGTCCTAAGTCCTAAACATCTTTTAAAAAGATGTTTCAAAGCAGAGATGGCAAATACGCCAAGTCCTTCAGATCAAAACTTAGAAAGGTTGATGGAGGCCCTGCACACTTGAATACTGTGTTGAGTAGGATTCTGAGGTCTCCTCCAAGCTCAGTAAAAAGAACTATTGGATCCATCAGCAAAACGTGCCATGAACATCCAACAGGGGTGGCCACATGTACACCATCCAGAGTGCAGGAGGCCACTAACCAGTCCGAGGAAAACCCGAACAGAAGTGCTGCCTACTTTGCCTAGTGCTTGAATCCGAGGATCCCGGGCTTGAAGAGACCTCTTT
>NW_006292696.1:13893304-13922975 GCF_000327345.1 Myotis davidii
CCGAGCACGTCTCCGCAACAGCAAGGTTGGAACTAGAACAATGCCCCGCTGATTATCTTTCGAAGAATTCCGCACCCCGCTGAGTTCATGGGGCAACATTTCGTGGCATGACTTGCCGTTTAAGAGGCCTCTGGATCTAAGATCCGGCTGCCTGAGGCTGAGAGACGGGGACTGGCAGCCGTGCTAATGTGGCAGGGACTTGATTGGTATCAGCTATGCGCCAGGCTTTTGCTGAACACATTGCTATGCTCTCGCTAGTTCACCGACCCCAACAGTGCTAAGTGGTACAAATCATTGTCCCCCAATACACAAACGAGGAAGCGGAGGCTTGAAAGATGCACTCGCTAGGGAAAATCACACAGCTAAACGTGGAGAGGGCTCAAATCTGGCCCCGTCTGCCTCCAAACTCACTTCTGTAAATACCTGACTATCAGGGTTTGGGGATGATTTTTATATAGCACCTTTGAGGACATCTTGAGTCTTCAGACCTCTTCACAGACATGATATAACACAGAAACAGAATGAAATCTGCAAGGACAGTTTCTCTGAAAAGATAGAAAGGGCCCTTGACTCTGGAAAGGAAGTCCCATTGCTCCCTTGATCGGGAAATCCAGTGGAACCTGGATTATGCTACTTGCTTAAGTCGTTTAAGGATCGGGATGTGAAACTAGAAGCCATGGATGATACACGTGAGAATTAAAGAGAATAAAAGGAGCCAACATCCCCTGGGGACTTCATTTGTGCTGGGGGCTGGGCACATTTACCTTGTGTACCCCACAACCCCAAAGGGCTCCATTCATATAAACTGCGATGTGCATGGTGGCTTTGGGTGTAGGGCAGCGTAGGCCCTGCCTATGGGGTTGTTAATAGTCCACGCGGTGTGGAGTATGCAGAGCTTCTTGGTTAGTAGCTTATGATTATTCATGTAGCTAGGAAGGAGCTGAGCTGGAATTTGAACCCGGAGCATCCGCTTCAGAGCCGTGGCTCCTCACTGCTCTCAGTGCACCAACACCCCGTAAGCGTCCTCTCTCAGGGCCCAGAAGTGGCTGATTAAATCAGCAAGGCCATGCTTGCCCGGATTAGAGGAAATCAGTCTTCATAGGAAGCACAAAGCCAGCCATTAAGGAGGGGATGCTATTAGCAGTCGATTGCAGCTATCACAGTTCTGCCCATCTTGCGGGACTATGTTTTAAAAGCAAAATAAACAGATTCCATTTGAATATGTATTGATTCCACATTCAGTCCCATTACCCTGCTTCTTAGGATAGCGTGCACTAGGAAAACAAAACCGCTGGTGAGAAATAATACTTGGTTCAGCACCAATACACACAGTTGTTCTCGACCTTAAAAAAAAAAGGGGGAAAAAATTAGTACATTTTGGGGGGACTCCAGGGAAAAAAATATGTGAATTAATTTCAGTTTCAAGTGAACAGCCGGAATTATTCAGGTAAAAATATTTATATTAATATGCTGGAACTGCCACGTTTGATCAGCGTGACCAGTAGCACTTTCTAAACACAGCTGCTAGAAAAATGAGCACCCAAAATGAGGCAGTTCTCCGGAAAATGTAATTCTGTGTGTCCTCCCAGTCCTTATATTTTTTCCCGCTCTTGCAGGGTGTGGGGTGTGTGTGTGTGTTGCACGAGTTCCAAAATCAGGGTAAAAGGAGATGCCTTTCTGGCTTGGCTAAAGCTAAACATAAAGTGATGAACACTCCACACTGGTTTGCAAGGTAGAGCCATGAAATATCAGCATTTTCGTGATGTGTGGTTTTTTTATCCATTTCAAATGACCATGCATGAAATTAGCATACGGTAGCAATCACTCATTCTCCGTGTAGCTTCTGAAGTTTCACTGAGAATTAGGAAAAACAACAGAGATTCTGACATGGAGTGTCGGGGCCATTGGCTCTGGGAGCAGGCCAGCTTTTTGGCTCAGCTCCTCGCTTAACTGCCTGTGAGCTCTTGGGCAAGTCACTGAGCTCTGGCTCTGTGTCCTCCATTAGAAAAAAAAGAAATGAGCAGCATCTCCACCTCATTGATTGGTATAAGGGTTCACTGAGTCGAAACACACATAAAGTGTTTGGCAAAGTGCCTCATTCCTGGTTAGTAGGGCACTAAATTGTAGCTTTTATTGTTATTGTATTGCATGAAGCTCTGCTTTGCACTGCGAAAGAATCTGCATTCATCGTCGTATATTTTCTTATATTAATAGTTGCTAACTTTTCATTTGACCTTTCCTTACTATTACTAATGTGTACATTGTCATAAACTTGAACTATACTAAAAGTTAATATGTTTCTTTAAATTTACTATCAGTTCCATTTAGAGAGTATTTGCTTTGGCAAGTTGGAGGGATATCCTGCTTTAATCTCCCTACTGGGCTTATTCAATTTAAGGAATTTTCACATCATTTTGAATACTGCACCTTAACAGAAAAATAGAAAGCATGTTCCCTGCCTTTGAAGAGATCCCTGGGAGGATCACTGACATCTTTTTATATAGAGGAGAAATCCCCCTGAAATACCAAAGAAAGGTTTAATACACATGTAGTAACTGATACGACGTGCGATTTAACTATTGAATGAGCAAATCCTGCTAACTCTTCCCATCTGTCCATTCAGCCACACAAATGGAATAAATAATACCTGATCTGCACGCTCAGGTGACCAGCCCTTACACAGGTGACGAAGGAGAGCACCGTGGGTTTCGACACCGTGTCTCTCCTCGGGAAATCCTGCCTCGTTCCTCCCAGGTCAGCTCCCAAGTGTCCAAGTCCCTCCCCACCTCGCCAGCCCACCTGCTTCTACATTGATGTTCTGGTTTGGGTCTTGCTTCTCCCCAGGGGGCCCACATCCCTTACCGAATTCCACTTTGTTTTAAAGAGGAAAGGGCTGGATCTACTACCTGTGAACACTTTACATTGTAAATGGTTTTCCAAGAGCTGCTGTTTTTATTGGCTTCTTTCTCCGTGCTCTCTCACTCTCTCTGGCCCTCGCTCTACCTGTCCCGTTCGTGCTCGTTCCCTTGCGCGAACGCACAAGTGCATGCACCCACACTGACACAGACCCTTCAGCCTTTCCTCTCACAGCGTCACCCCGCGTCCCAGAATTGCCTTGGCTACGACGAGTCCAGAAGCTGCCAGTCTACAGCCACATGTGCAATATCTGCTGGGTGACACCTGCAGTAAGTGGGACACAGCATCATAAGGGACACCTTAAATCCTGATGTAAGCAACACATGAATTGAGCGTGATTCTCATTTGCTCCACAAAGAGGAGTCATCATGGGATCACTGCATATCTCCTACAAAAGCCAGTTTTCATTTCCCCCAGAAATGCACAGGAGGCCCAACAAGCAGGACAGGGAATGGCCACCTGGCCTCAGGAAGCTCACAGTGTCACTGATGCATTCCGTTTAGGGAAGCTGCTTCAACAACATGGGTCTTTGGGTGTGATGCAGCCAATAGTTTTCTCCTCGACCAACAGGAGAGAGTAAAAAGGGCGGAGGGTGGGTTCCTGTCCATGAAAAGGTTGTATTTTGGGTTTCGTTACTTTCGTTATCATTTATCCCCTCTCGCTGGCCCTTTCTCTGAGCCAGAGCAGCAGGTGAAAGGATGGAGGGAGAGAAGGAGGGTTGCACTGTTGGGCAGAGTAAGCAAAGGAATTCTTTCTGGTGGTTCTGACCTTGGCCCCTCAGAGAACTTGGTGGTGGGACTGGCTGTGGAGTCAGACTGTCTCATGACCTTGCCTGAAGCTCTTCTCCCCTCAGTTGAGTGTGGCCGTGATGTGACCGGGTCGGGAGCCAGCCCCGAGGGACGAGGGGCCTTCCCCGCTTGCTTTCAGGGGTCACTCTCTCCGTCTCTCCTGCACTCTGAGCCCTTTCTTGACAAATAATATTTGTCACTCATTTCTCTGAGCACAATCTGAGCCGCAAATTCTAGTTTAACTGGAACACTTCTATTTTTCCCAGCGCTATAACCTAAGCACACCTTACCCAAGAGGAGCCCTCCCTAACTCACTCATCCAATGCGCAGCCCACAGTGCAACCATTAGCACTTACGGGAAGTTACTCATGGAGGGGTGGACGGGGGAGAAATATATGCTTCAGATAAAAGAAGGTTCCACCCTCACCCCTCACTGCAATTAGGAAGATAACATATATTCAAACAGAGGACTGGATTCCAATATGGCGTGACAGATGATTGAGTACAGAAACAGCAACGACAAGAAGACAGAGGGCAGGGAAGGTCAGAAAAATCAAGGAAAAGGGAGGCTTTGAATAAAAAGCGCATCCAGCGGCTTTGAATCGCAATAGCTTTGTGGGAGTTAACTTGTTTTGCTTTGTGCTGCTGTGTCGATAGAATGGAAAGAATCAGCCCCTTTTACTTGAGGGGTGTACATTTTGGTGCATTCTCTCCAGGCTGTTTCTCGATGTTGAGAAATATCTAATGTCTCCGAAGCTTTTCCCGCGGATGCCGGGAGGTGGCACCTGGGGCGTGAGGCATGGCGTGTGTCAGGCCTGTGGAGTGTGATGAAGGTAGACGGAATGGGCTGTATTGATTCCTTACTTCGAGTCAGTCCTGTGCCATGAATTGTTGACGTGGGGTTGTGATAGTTGGAAGTTGTAAAAGTCACTGTCCAGACACCACGTGTGGCTTTGAACTCGCAGAAACACCCGGAGACGTCCACCCTTGCTGTGCTGACTGTCCCTATGCTTTCTGTGCACTCGAATGTGAGAAGTGATAGAAGTTTTAAACTTAATTGCTTAATAGTAAATACTTAAAGGGAAAACTTTGTCCCTGTGGTAACTCTTATAGCTGGTATGGTATTCATGTTCTGTTGCATCTGATCATTTTAATGCCACTATGAGGCTAATAGACAACAAATATCTCAATGAAACAGAAAAATTCCTAAGATCTTGACTTCTTATAACTGTAATTCTCAAAAATATAGAATAATGGGTAAAAATCTGGGTGTTCCTATTTCATTGCTTTCCCCCCCCCCGCCCCCCCCGTTGGCTCACTGGATGGAACTGCGGCATATGTTGTGTACTTATGACTGTCTTTGGCTCTCATTGGCCTCCTCCCCACTCCGTGTCTACTTCTGTCATTTATCTCTGAATCTGTAGCTCAAAGGGGGTGAAGAGCGAAGCTTTGTACTAGTATTTACTGGCTGTGGTGGGGACGGGAAGTGGGGTTTTCCTACCACTAAGTTAGAATTAATTCATCCCACGCAAGGTGGCTCCCCAAGTACGTCCTCTGCTCTGTGCTTAGCAGTGACCTAGACTCATGGCACACAGAGGTGGTATTAAACATACACCAGAATCCAAAGCATGAATTGTACATGATAAATTCCTAGGAATCCTGGAACTCAATGCCGTATTCCATTAGGCTTCAGAGTGAATGTGTGAACCATACTGAAGATGTATATAAATATCAGAAAATAAAACACTATTTTCTTCAGAAGACTCCAAGCTTTCATAAAGGTCTTCAAGTATGAAAGCTTGGAGTCTTCTGAAGAAAATAGTAGCTCTGATTAGTGAAGTCAAAATATTAGCTACAATGTGCCAAAGTGAAAAGGAAAGGATGATGCTTGGAGTTTCCTGGTCCAGCTATTTCTCTGCTCGCTGAATAGGATCAGGACTTTCTTAGTCTCTTGATATGTTGTAATTCGTTAATGTTGAAATACTGTGTAGGGTTGGAAAGACAAATTGATTTTATCTCAAATTCAGATTCCTGTTGATTGGGGATGACTGACTATGGCGTGGGTGTGGGAAGATACGATGTCGTGATATCTGGGTTCAGTTTTAAAAAAAGAGTTACCACAATTAAGGAGTTCTTCCTGCCACGAGGAAGAAAATGATAGAGGAGGGAGAGATACACTGTTATATGGACATACTTATCTATGTACATGCTGTATTATCAAAATAAGAATATATGCACTTTTAACTTTGAGAGTTCTTTGGAAGGGTTAAATCACATAATATAGGTGACAGATACCAGGTAGTCGTTCGTCAGCCCATCAGCCCATCACCCCCCTTCCTCTTGGGCACACAGCTGGACTGTAATCGCAACCTCGGTTGGAGTCATGTGTGACCATGCTCCTGAGTTCTGGATGATGGGATGTGTGTGTGGAGGTGGCATTCATCATTTCCAGACCTGAAAACTAAATCTCTCCATATACAGCCCTCCAGTTCTAACTTCCACGGCCAGGCGGAGGAATGGAGGGGGCTTAGGTCAGAGGACCTAGAAGGGTGCGCAGCTGAGGATGGGGCCTGAGTCACTGAATGAGTCCCTGATCCCCCCACCCCTCACCCCTCAGCCCACCTCCCTCTGCCTGCCAACCTGCATTGTCTGACAGAGAACAAGAAATACCAGGACACCTTTACTGTGGGCACCACACAATCAGGGTGGTTCGCCTACATTGACTAACACTGCGTATGTCAAAGGTTTTTATAAAAAGTCAAACACAATGGAAGTTCAGCTTCGAAATACAAGAAGGCAAAAGACATGACTTGCCTTTCCATGCAAAGCCTATATTTTTGCATCTGCTAGGAAGCCTCCCCACAGCATTCTTTCTCTCCCATTACATGAGCGAGTGGACATTGCCCACCTTCCTTCATACGTCAGGCTGAAGCTTCCAACTGCCCATCAGTACAGTCCTCCCTGAGGGTGACCTGGTCAGCACTGGAATCCAAGCGCAACCCCCAAACTGCACCAGGCTCTGGGGGAGTCTCGGGTGAGCAGAAAGGGGACACCCCACCCCTGGGTCCCCTCCACCCCTGATTGAGTCATTTTCCTGCTTGAGGTTCTGTGTCTCCCAACCCTCGGTTCACTGTGTGGCCTTCTCTAATTCCCAGGTTATTTGATTTTTTTCCCTCTCATTTTCTCACCAGCACTTTCCTATTTAGGTCTTATAGGATGTATTCTTCCTTTCCCAAGTGTAATATTTTTGAATTCATTTTATTTAAATTTCATTTCATGCAATCCCTCCAGTGCATCCAGGCCATTTTGGAGCCTAAATGTGTTGTCTTTCCCCAACTGCAGGGAATTCCCTGCAGAGTACAAGTACAATATATACCACCCCTAATTTCTACATCCCCTCTGTTCGAGAAATTGGACCTTTAGAAATAGTTTTAAATATTAGAGCAGTGAGAATAAGAGTGAGAGAGACTCGTCTCCGCCCAGCTTGGCTAAATGCCCAATCAGTTCCAACAAGGAAAGCAAAGCTATGGAGTAAAAGTGAGGCTCTCACATCCCAAACTTGTGGGCAAGTTAGGGAAGTCACTCTGAATCATGCACAACCCCCCAAAAATCTAGTACACTAGAAGTGAATGGTGAAGTCAGTGGTGGAAGATACAAAGAGATAGATGAGAGAAGGAAGAGGAAGAAGTGAGAGAAACTGATAATAATTTGACTTCTTTTGAACTTGAAACTCAAATGTATATGCATACATATATGTACACACACATACAAATGTCAAGCCTACACACATACAACACACTTAGTGATACCTACTATTTACCATGCATGGTGCCAGGTTCAATTCTCAGTCAAGGGCCCCTACCTGGGTTGGAGGTTAGATCCCTGGACCCAGTAGCACAGAGTTCAGGAGGCAACCAATTAATGTGTCTCTCTCAAATTGATGTGTCTCTCTATTTCTCTCCCTCTCCCCCTTTGTATCCCCTTCCTTCCAGTCTCTCTAAAAATCAATAGGGCCCTAACCAGTTTGGCTCAATGTATAGAGTGTTGGCCTGCGGACTGAAGGGTCCCAGGTTCGATTCCGGTCAAGGGCATGTATTTTGGTTGTGGGCACATACCCAGTAGGGAGTGTGCAGGAGGCAGCTGATCAGTATTTCTCTCTCATCAATGTTTCTAACTCTCTATCCCTCTCCCTTCCTCTCTGTAAAAAAATCAATAAAATATACTTTAAAAAATAAAAATCAATGGGAAAAATATTCTCAAGAGGATTAACGACAACAAAAAGACATTTAAGAAGGCAAAGTAAAGAAAGGCAAAATCATTAATATCTCAAAAACCAGATCTTTTACTATATATGATGTCCACAAGTCTAAAGATGCCACCAATTATAAGGGATTTTTCTCAAAAATTTTTATACAAATTTTTTTGTGGGAAATTGAATGCATCAATGCAAATTTAATCCCAAATTCAGAAATACGAAAATGAACATGTGAAGAAAAAAAATTTGGACCAACAAATAAGGCAAGACACTCTAGTGTCTTCTCCCTAGAATTATGCTTCTCTTTATTTAGTGCTTGTAGCCAAGTCTAATGTGGTCAGTTTCTAAAATCCCTCTTCAGGCCAGAGTGCCCCCTGCTTAGATGTTTTGCTTTATTTTTTGTTTTATACGGAAGAACTGCATGAGACCCGTGATCCCTGTTTCTCTCCTAGGCTAGGAATTGGTTGTGGATGCCTTTGCTGACCAGTCTTATTCCAAAATATACACGTAGCTTCGGTAAAGATGGAAACCCCACAAGGATGAAAAGCCCACAATGAAGAGGCCATCCTGAATATGGAATAAAACATGAATCTTTGAGCAAATTCAAACACGTTTTTCAACTCCTAGTAGGAGTTGCATGGAGAAAACAGTTTACTTGCTGTAAAATGACAGAGGATTTCTCTCAGCAAACACCCCTATGTGTCTGTGTGTGCACGTTTCTTGTATCAAATGATGAAATCCTTGGCTCTGATGTCAGCATCCTCTGGCTGGAAGCCTGGGGTTGCAGAAATCAAGCCTAAGATGTTCTGGACCAAAGTCTCCCCTGCCTCATGGGATCACAGTGTGTGTTGTTGTTGGGACACATGTACTCATATATGCATGTATATGTGTGTGTGTTTTAATGGCATTTGAAAAGCATACAACAGTGTTTGTGTTTTTCAGTGAACGTGCCAGCTCCCAATCTATATTGATGATGATGGACTGAATTCTCTGAGCCTCTGCCCTGTTTTCTGTCCCCCCATGAAGAATCTGTTTTTCCTCTTCTAAAATATAACTCTGGTGAGAGGTGCCAAATCAACAGCATAGAAGTCAGGAAACTACTTTTGTCTCCCCTGCCGTCATGTGCTCCCTCTGGGTTTCTGAGCCAAAGCTGTGGAGAGAGCTGTAGTTTGTTTCCTGTTTAATTTGGTTTGTACTGTCTCCCTGGTGAATCACTCTACTAGTCTGGGCACAGAGTACTGAGCTCGTGGGCCAAAACACACACAAACACACACACACACACACACACAAACACAGGACCACACACACAAACAGAGGCACACATACCTGCAGCACACCCACATGCAAATATGCATGCGTAGGCACACACATGCACAAATACACATGCATATGTATGTACACACCCATATGCACATATGTGTGTTTGTGCACACATAAATATGCACATGCATGCACACATACACACCTAGCAGGGCATACATACAAACACATATACACATGTACACATAGATCTAATGCTCTTTTCCTCATATCTTTTCGACCTCAAATTTTTTCTTTGCTCCATTTTTTTCCTTTCTCATCTTCCCCTCAATATTCCCAATATTGAGACTCTTTGGAGGTTATTGTACAGTTCATCATTGTTAAGAATATGATATTTCTACTGACAAGCCCTGGGTTTATCTTTTTACAAGATCACGGAACAGCCCTATGCACCAGGTATGGGAGTTTTCATAATCTGCCTGCCGAGAAGAAACATCAAATCACTGAGGCTTAACCTAAAGCAGGAGGGTCACCTTGGCCTCGCCTGCTCCCTCCAGCTGCCCGTGTTGTAATAAGTGAGGGACACGGAACCGAGAACTTCCCTACAACCAGGTGCAATCACGCCCAGGGACTTCGCGTGTGTCCTAACCCTCTCCTATGACTTTTCTGTAGGGACCTGGGCTCTCTTGGTCCGGCGCCTTCCCAGTGCTCAGGGTTCTTTGCATGAGAGGAGGAAAGAGATTTTTCAGGTTGTTGGTTCTGCTGGCCCAGGGTGGCCTGGGTTGGGGAGTGGCTTTGTTACTCTCCATAGGTCTTCTCTCTGCTCTATTCTACTATTTTTTTGTTTCACACGTTGAGAGCGGGCATTGCTGGTGTGATCTCTACTGAATCTATGGAAAGGACTGGAAACAAGAATGAGAGGTGTATCGTGTCTCTACCATGTCCAATTGCCCAAGTCCAGTGAAGCCCACATCTCCTGTTTTGCACACAGGTGGGCTCCTTGGTTCTCAGAGCTCAGGATTCTGTGACCTCTTAGCATGTAGCCCAACACACCACTGATGTGGAGCCTCTGAGCAATGGACAGGAGAGAGGAACCGGCTTTTATAACACATTCAGACAAAGTGACTACACTTACTAAGAGGATTTACTAGCCATACCGGGGAAACTTCCACCAGCTCAAATCCTATGAGATTCTTGGGGTATTTTCCAACATCTCTTTCTTACCACCCTCCACCCAGACACTATCCCAAAACCCATATCCCTGGGGTAGGTCCACCGCCCCACACGATAGCTTTTGCCCCCAAGATGGGTGGGGCCTGGAAACATCACCTAGGTGAGGCTTCCAAATATTAGCTCAAAGAGGCATGAACTACTGATGTATTCACTGATGTAATTACTTTCCACCCTGATTCATGATCTCTGAACAGCATGCTCACTCTTTATTGCTAGCAGAACTTTGGTGCCTACCTCATACAATTTTAGTGACCAGCTCGAAGAACACCAAGAGGAACAGGACAGAGCCCTTGACCTTAAAGATCTCCTGGCCTTGGGAGGAAGCGACAAGAAGTTAATATCACAGGGTGAGTGATGGGGAGGCTAGAGAAGGGCTCCCAGGAAGGATGCTGGATCTGCTGGATGGGCCCAGGGAGATATATTCTGAACTTGATTTTAGGAGAAAGAAGAGGGTTAGTCAAATGAATTTAGTTAGGATGACAGATCCATGCACAGGGGGAAGGCAAACAAAACATATATATGACCACCTGTTTCTTTGGAGGTTTTTCAGGAAGTCTGCACCTGGGGGTGGGCAGCATGTAGAAGCCCAAATGGAAAAGGACTAGAGAACCATGATAACCTGTTAACCACTGCAGGGTTTACCATAGTCTAGTTAAAGAATCATTCAGTGTTCTGACCCCATGGATGTTTAGACTTTATGGTTTTGAACACCAATATCTTCAACAGATTTGTACCAAGATTAATGAATTTTTATTGAGAAAATATTTGCTAGAGATAGGAAGATTAAGCCAATTTAATTTCTCAATCAATTTCATAGACTTCTCCATGCAAAACCCATCCATCCAGAATAAACGGTGAGATTATATCTTCTTTGGAGTCAAAATGACAGAGGAAAAACTCAAAGTAGCAAAGGAAAAACAGTGGCAAGTTCAAAACTTCCCTTTCTGGGTTCTCATTTTATACAGGTCATACAAACCACAAAATACATTTTGCCACGTTTTAGCATTTGTTTTTGTTTGTTTTTTAAAATATATTTTTATTGATTTCAGAGAAGAAGGTAGAGGGATAGAGAGATAGAAACATTAATGATGAGAATCATTGATCAGCTGCCTCCTGCACGCCCCCTACTGGGGACTGAGCCCACAACCTGGCCATGTGCCCTGACCAGGAATCTAACTGTGACCTCCTGATTCATAGGTTGATGTTCAACCCCTGAACCACACTGGCCAGGCATGTTTTAGCATTTGTGACACAGGAGAAGTCCGCATCAATTTGGGGACTTGGTTATTTTGGAATACTTCCATTCTTGGGAGATTTGCAAATTGTCGAATTCCCTCTAAAACAGTGGTTCTCAACATTCCTAATGCCGCGACCCTTTAATACAGTTCCTCATGTTGTGGTGACCCCCAATTTCACTGTTACAAATTGAACATAATTAAAGCATAGTGATTAATCACAAAAACAATATGTAATTATATATGTGTTTTCCCATGGTCTTAGGCGACCCCTGTGAAAGGGTCGTTTGACCCCCAAAGGGGTCGCGACCCACAGGTTGAGAACCACTGCTCTAAAACAACCATTTCAAAATGGACTTTCCAGAACAAGGACCAGAGGTGTAGCAATTACGCACATTTTGCTTGCTGAAGGTATAACCTTTCCAGCACTGAACACTCCCACGGGCAGCCGCCAGTGTGTGCTGGGAGCCCACAGCACTTCCAGGCCACTGGGGAACATGATCCCCACATCAGCCAGAACACCGGGGCATGGAGAGGTCCCAGGTAGTAGAAACAGTAGATTTTGTCATGCAGGCTTGTAAACATTCACCTGAGGGACCATGATGACTAGGAAAGTGAACTTGGAAGAAACCCATGGTGTCTCTCTAGCATTCACGCCTTCCCCAGCAATCTGCTAGTCAGTGGACTTCAGCTTACATCTCCTCCAATACCACCCGCTCTGCTGCTGTGTCGTGTCTGTGAAATGCGCATCACTCCCATGCTTTTCATCTGAGAGTTTATTACCAAGATTCGAGTGTTCATCGGCAATGGGTTCACGTCAGCTGGAATTAAGAGCAGTTTCACTCATTGGCTTCCAGTGTTAATATTTACATAACTTCCAGATTGTGGCCTGTGGGTAGGAAGGCCAGTGGAATGCAGAATGAGCTAAGGTCTGGAAATTCAGAAGTTGCTGCTTCTTCTAAAAAATAAAAAAAAAGATGAAATGAGTTGAATAGCTTCCAGTAAAACTTCCAAAACAAGACATAAGACTTACTTTGTGAAAATCTCACTCTTCCGAATGGATACCTAACCGTAGTATATGGAGCTGGGCAAACTTGACTTTCTGAGGCAAGCCACTCCTGTGCCTAGAGTAGGGAAATCTAGAGGAAACCTATCAATAATGTCTTTTTTGTTACCTTTATTTTCCAGTATGTAAAATGAACATAAAGTCATCTTTATTCAACTTTTGTACACTTTCTAGCATTACCCAGACCACCAGCCAGCTTCTTTAACTTGACCTTCAACTTAGTATCTTGAGTGTTTACTTCATCCTTACCTAACCTGACCCCTCTCAGCTCCTCAGTTTTAAAGTCTCAAAGCTAGAAGGCTTCGAGACAGGTTGAAAACACTCTCAGGTATCGCAAAGGAACCCAAGAGTTGTATTTGAATGAATTCATAGTCACACACCTCACCCTCTGAAATAATGCCTTCTTGAATGCTTATTAGTTTTTGCTACATTGCTGTAGTTTTTATACCATCATCTCTCTTGAGGTATTATTAATGCTTAAAATATAATGATTTTTTTTCTGGCTTCTTGAGGAAGCAGTAAATTTTCTTTTCTAGTTCAGATGATTTGAAGCAAAGGACAAGGTCTTTGAAGTCAGCTCTCAGTTATAAAGAACGGCATCATGGACAGGCTTGTAACCTTGGATTCACCTCTATGAGCCTCAGTTTCCAAATTTATAAAATGGGGATTAAAAGACTGTAATCTCTGTGGGGCAGAAACTGTATCTATTGGCTCATAGGTATTGTCCCAGAGGAGACTGTTGGGCCGAGCAGAACTTTGCTTTCAAAGATCGGTGTCCTTCAAGTTGGAGTTCCCATGAGCTGGTCTACATTGAATACCCTGACTTCTCTTCTGAGATTTCAAAGAGAATTTGAAAAGAAGTTTCCATTGTAAACTTTAGGTGACTCCTAAAGGTTTTGTTGTTCTGCAATTCTGAATATCTATCATCCATATGCAAATTAGATATTAGATGTACTGCAATAGTTATTTCCTGGATCAAAGGGGCACAGCTTCAACATAACTTGGGGAACTAAAACTCTCTTTGCAGACTCAAGCTCAGGGAAGCCATCACCCAGTTGGTTTTAGTAGATCAACTATATTCGTATGTGTCCTCATAACCACCTCCATCCCTCTCTCTGTTGCTGTGGAACCAGCCCTGCTCCGAGGCCCTCGCTTGAAGCTCTGCAGTGTGGACAGAACATAGCTGGGCTTATTGTCTCACAAATGGGGTCCTGTTCCCGGGACACTCACAGAGGAGCTGGTGACTAGGACAAGTCACAGCTGCTCTGGGGCTCAGTGTCTGCACCTGTAAAACAGGATAATCACCCCTGTCCTCTTTGCCTTTGCCGATGCGATTATGTGAAAGTGCTTTGAAAAATCTCCTGGGACGAACAAATTCTGGGTGAGCCATTGGTCACATTGAAAAGCACAAAGCCTGTGTAACCCCTCTGGGACTAAAAGGGGACAAGGTCAAATCTGTAATTCAAAGACAGGTTGAGTGAGGTTTGATATCTGGATTACTTTATTCATTTTATAGTGGAAAGAAAAGGGTTTTGAGGTCATATCATAGATCAGGATTCGTACAAATGAGAGAAAAAAATCATTTCCAAGCACAGCAAAGAGGGCTCTAGTTAAGGAAGTCTAGTTTGAATCCATTGTTTGATTTGTTTCTCCTTTCCTTCAGAATTTATCAGTTCTGTGACTGAATCTCTCTGAGCTTCAGTCTCCTCATCTGGTGCTACTAATGGTGATACCAATACCAGCTTTCTGGCTTTTTGTGTGTGTATTAGAATCCTGGAGACACACATGCCCCAAAGAATTACTGGTTATTGTTTCTAGCTTCTATGTTTGTCAAGTATACAACTAAACCAGAGGTTGAAGTCTGCCCATGTGTTATTATAAATGCTTTTTTAGATAGTCAAGGGCATATAAATAAAAGAAGGAAAAAAAGAATTATGTGCCCTAACCAGTTTGGCTCAGTGGATAGAGTGTTGTTCTGCAGACTGAAAGGTCCCAGGTTCAATTCCTGCCAAGGGCATGTACCTTGGTTGTGGGCACATCCCCAGTAGGAGGTGTGCATGAGGCAGCTGATCGATGCTTCTCTCATCGATGTTTCTAACTCTCTATCCCTCTCCCTTCCTCTCTGTAAAAAATCAATAAAATATATTATTAAAAAAAAAAGAATTCTGTCCCCCAAAGCAAGGACAGGTTGGGAATGTAGTTAAAACAGAAGAGATGATGTGTTTGATAGGAGATGCCATTCCTAATAAAACATGCATCACCCCTCAAGGTAAATTTTTAAACAGATACACTTTTTGAAATGGCTTGACCTCCATGCTGATAAGTTCCCACTGGACCAAGTTCTCTTTTTGGAACAATACCCTGGGCCTCAATGACTTATCACGAAAGACTAGCTGAAGAAGACAGCTCTTTGGTGAAAAGTATTAAGACTTTAGGACAACAGTAAGATGTAAGAGAAAGTCCTAAGGGTTTGAGCTGAGCGGGTCCTTCGGAGCAGAGGGTTGCCATGACCAGCTTGAATTGAGTGTCTACAAGGAGGAATGTGTTCCTGAGCAGGTGGAAGGTAAAATGAATGTTTATGAACTGAGAATGAGTGCAGAATGACAAACAGTAAATAGCCTAACCTGTGGGTGACGCATGGGCAGAAAGGAAGCAAAACCTGAAAAACAGAATATTTGCATTAAAGCCCACCAAGGCAGTCTTTCTACTGACCCAACAGATCCTCTAGAATAGTAATGCTCAACCAGGGGTGATTTTGCCCCCAAAGAACTTTGGCAATGTTTGCAGATATTTTTGTTTTGTGCAACTCGGAGGAGGCTGCTGGCATCCAGTGGGTAGAATGCATGGATGCTGCTGAATATCCCATGATGCACTGGACAGCCACTGCACCAACAAAGAATTACCGGGCCCAGGACATCAGGAGTGCCCAGGTTGAGAAACCCTGCTCCAGAACAGTATTCTTCAAACTGCATACCACTTGCAGGCTACATGATAAAACTCATTGCGAGCAGAGGGAGGGAAATGTACTTGGGAAAGAGAGATTGTCTGTGTCCCAATACATATGGGGATTTCTGTGACTCACTAATGTAAATAGGTTTCTTTACTACAGAATGTTTTGAGTATTTAATATAAAAAAGGAAAGCGCTGTCAAAACCAATTTTCCAGGCAATAACTTGGTAAGTTACAAATGTTCCACAAAACATAGTTTAAGAAACTGTAATCTAGTATTTCATGTTCATTACTTTTTGTGGGATATACCATGGTATCTACTCGGGAAAAGGTAGACTTAGTTGACCTGCAATTGTGTGTATTTTTTAAACACAGAATCAAGCAAAACCTAGCCAGGCTCATTAAAAAAAAAATGCACCAAAAGGCTGCTGGTTGGATTCCCAATCAGGGCACATGCCTGGGTTCCAGGCTCGATTCCTAGTAGGGACATGCAAGCAACAGCTGATTAATGATTTGCTCTCATGTCAATGTTGTTTTTGTTTCTCTCTCTCTCATCTTCCTCTCTTCTTCTCTCTCTAAAATTGAACTCTTCTTCTTTTTTTTAATCTTCACCCGAGAATATTTTTTCATTGAGTTTTAGAGAGTATGGAAGATAGAGGGAAAGACAGAGAAATATGGATGTGAAAGAAACACATTGATTGGTTGCCTCCTGCACTCACCCCAACCAGGGCCCAGGCTGGGGAGGAGCCTACATACAAGGTATGCCCTCTTGATCAGATTCGAACCTGGGACCCTTCTGTCTACATGTATGTGAGAAACACATCAATTGGTTGCCTCCTGCACACGCCCTGACAAGGCCCAGGCCGGCTGGGGAGGAGCCTGCAACTGGAGCAAGCCCTTGACCAGAATCAAACCTGGGACCCTTTAGTCTATAGGCTGCTGCTCTATCCACTGAGCCAAACTGGCTAGGGCTCAATAAATTATTCTTTAAAAACAATATATGGCCCTAGCCAGTTTGGCTCAATGGATAGAGCGTCGGCCTGCAGACTCAAGGGTCCCAGGTTCAATTCCAGTCAAGGGCATGTACTTTGGTTGTGGGCACATCCCCAATAGGGAGTGTGCAGGAGGCAGCTGATCGATGTTTCTCTCTCATCAATGTTTCTAACTCTCTATCCCTCTCCCCTTCCTCTCTGTAAAAAATCAATATATATATATATATACATATATATATATAAAACAATATATGGAGGCACAAAATATGGCATCCTGACAGCATTTCAACGTGAGGGTCAGTGGTGAATGAGGGTCAGTGGTGAAACAAAAGAGGGTCCTGGTCCGTGGTTCTTTCCTACCATCTCTAACAGTAGGAATGACAAAAAGCCGAATGCCTCATCAGAATGCCAGGATGCTAATACAGCCTTCTCCCTGGTACACACTCAAGAAGCTTGTTGCCCTGAATTTATTGTGGATCCTTAAGTGATTCTGCCTGCTGCCATTTATAAGTGAGTAGTGATTGCAGATGCTCACATCTGATTGCTCTGTGTGTGCAAAGATTCTCTCCCCTTGCATTTCTTCTGCTGAAATACTGCACTTATTTATTCCCGTGCCTCTTTGAGGGGGTTTTCAACACAGAGAGAGAATAATGTATGCTCCCTGTTGGAATGTGAGGTATTGGGCTGACATCAGAGTTTTTGAGAGCAAGTGGGAGCCCAGAGGAAGGGAGGGGACAATTTATTTTTGTTTACATATTACACTGAAGCCTTCAGTTCCCTTAATTATTTGCCTGTAATATGCATCATGCAGAAAAGAGTCTGGAATGAGTTCTGTGCAGAGAGGAAGCTGGGTGTGTGCTGGGCTGGAATATTCAGTAATCTATGACAAATGGCGATTTATTAGGAAATGGGCATGTGTCTTTAGCATAATAAATCCCTGCATTCTAGTAGTCCAATTACTTAATTTTCTAGGAGAAAACTTACATCTCCTCTCTTTTTGTGATCCTACTCAGTATAGTATTAAGGGATTAAAAGCCTCGGGACCTTTTGTCCTTCAGTCATTCATTAGCTTGATGTTATACCAAATCCCCATTACCATTTTCAGAGAAGTCAGTTAATAAAATCAGCGAGCGTTATTTAGCAGGTTTTAAAAGTTATAATACATCACTTGAAAAGAATGATGAAAAAAATGTTTCCAGTGGTTTAATTTTGTATCAGTGCAACTAAAAGCCTTATGTAGAGTTTCGCTATTGCTGCCATAAAGGATTACCACAAATAGCGACGTAAGCCAACACAGATTTATTCTCTTACAGCCTGTCGGTCAGAAGTCCCAGCCGAGTGTCGCTGGGCTAAAATTCAAAGTGCTGGCAGGATGGCATTCCCCGTGGAGGCCCTAGAGGAGAGTCTGTCTCTTGTCTCTCCAGCTTCTGGAGGCTGCCCACATGCCTCAGTTCGTAGACCCTTCCTCCCTCTTCAAAGCCAGCAATGCAGTGTCTCGCTGGCCCTGCCTGTCACCGTTCCCTCTGACCCCAGCCAGGAAAGTTTCTCCATGTACAGGGATTGATTCATGGATTCGATGGAGCTCACCTGGGTCACCCAGGACCATCTCCCCATCTCAGGGTCCTCGATCTTAGTCACATCTGCAAAAGGCCTTTTGCCATGTAAAGTAACATATTCACAAATTCCAGGGATTACGGCAGGGACATCTTTGGGAGTTTGCTATCCTGCCTACTGTGCCCTATGCCCTCATTTCCACTATGACTGGAGAGAAATACCAAGTGAATCTCAAAAATCAGAAAGCCTATGTCAAAGTGTTTTTAAGACATGAATCGTTATTTCTTCAGCTTTAAAGTTAAATGAACCCAGACATGAACTCCTCAGCACCATGGTTCCCTCTTTACACTGTTGAAATAAAACCCCCAAAGATGCTGTTGGCATTTGTCCCAGGACCAGCAAGAAGTGTGGAAGTTGGTGGAATGTCACCCCAGCCAACCTCCAGCTGTGAACACCCAGCTCAGCTGTGTTGTTTCTTCGAACCCTCGGGCTCCGATTCCTACAGGCAGACAATTACTGGTGTCAGCAGGCATGCGGCCATGGCTGGCTGCATGATTAGCTGCTAATATTTGGTAAAAGGAATCCTTTGAATTCCGTCAGTGCACCCATCGGAGATAATCTTCTCTTTGAGCACATCAGACCAGGCTCTCCGAGGTGAAGGATGCCGAGGCCAGAACATGCTGCTCATTTTCCCAGGAAATCTTTGGAACGTGGCCCCTGGTTCCTCCATGAGCCCTTGTTGTGTATTTAAAAGGAAGTGGAGGGGTATGGTCTGGAATGGTTGAAAAATCCTCAATTTCTTATCTATATTTTCAGTAATATTCCTACTTTGACCTTCTACCTCTTTCTCCTGAATTTCAAAAAATATATGTTTCCAGAATGACTGGTTGTAGAGAAATGAGGCAGTTTCCTGGTGGTGAGAGTGTGATGAAAGTGTATCGGGTTTCTTTACGCCCAAAGGACTTGAACACCGTGATCACTGCATCTGCCACTAAATACACATGAGGCTGTGTGTTCAGTAATTACAACTCTGTTGGCACGCTTTTCAAAAATTAAGCCTTTTTTTGGTCAGTGCTTAGAGATTAGACATTTCTTTCCCACTGTTTGGCTAAAACCAGCTAAGCGAAGGAGGGCATCTGAAGCTGAGCCTCTGCCCAAGGCTTATTTCGTGAAAAGATTCTTCTATCGGTGGCTTTCCACATATTCCCAATGAAGTCCAGATGCCTGCCTGCCTGATTTGGCCCCAGAGTCCTCCTCTCATGCCGTTCTCCTCTGATCACTATTTTATGGTCACATTGGCTTCTTCCCATTTCTGAAAAGTGCCAAACTCTCCCTTCTCCAGATCCTTGAGCTGGCTGCAACTCCCTGTCCACAATCATCTTCCTTCCGCTCCTCTGTTCATCCGTGTGTTCTCAGCACAGCCGCTAGAGGGCGCTTGTTTGCAGCCTGATCCACCAGGGCTCTGCTCACAACCTTCCAATGGCCTCCCATCCCTGTGGGGAGACCAGCCAGGGTCCTTACCCTGGCCTCCAAGGCCCTGCACAGTCTGGCCTTAGTTCTCTGCCCACTCTCCCTCGGTCATGTTCACATTTCTCCATATCCCTCAACTATGCTGGGCATCCTCCCACCTGTAGACCTCCGTCTTTGCTGTCCCCTGTCTTACTGGGCTTCCCCTAAATGTATGCAAGGCTCCCCCCTTCACTGTCTTCATTGCTACTGTACTTTCAGGTTCTGCAACAAGCATATGGTAGGTGCTCAGTAAAAACCACGTGCAAGAATGAATGAACAGAGCAAACGTTACTTGTTCATGGCACCCTTTGCTGACAGCCCTATTTATGAACTCCCTGTATTCTGTCACTCATCACCATTCATTTCCTTCATAGCACATATCCTGCTTTTTGTGTGTGTGTTTGTTTGTTTGCTGTCTACCTTACTGAAAAGTTGGCTCCGAGGAGCAGGGACCATGACTAAATGCTTCATTGTGGTGTCCCTAGCATTTAGAGCAATACTGCCACATAATTGGGGCTCAATAAATTTCTGATGACTATGTCTAAAGGAAAACAAGCCTTCATTTACCAAGTTGGATATATGGTACAGCCCGCTAGGCAGAAACTTGACTGTAATGTAAAAGGTGGTGTCCCGGCAGGCTGTAATTTCCGTGTTCACACTCACGGAGGTCTACGTATATGAATTCTACTGCCCTTCTGGCTCTGTGCAGTGGCAGACCTGCTTCATCAGAAGTGAGTTTCCCGAGTACTTTGTAATTTACCCAAGAAAATTGCGGTGAGACCAGAGATTGACTCCTGTATGTTTGCCCATTCTTGTTTTATACATCTTACTGTACCCTATATCAGTGAATATAAGTGCCAATATAAATTTCTTTTTTATTTGTTATTCTTTATTGTTTAAAGTATTACATATAGTATTACATATGTCTCTTTTTTCCCCCATTGAACTCTCTCCAGCCACCTCCACCCCCCAGCACATGCCCTCACTCCCCCTGAGTGTCTGTGTCCATTGGTTATGCTTATATACATGCATACAAGTCCTTTGGTTGATCTCTTATCCCCCACCCCCCTGCCTTCCCTCTGAGGTTTGATGGTCTGTTTGATACTTCTCTTAAATTTCTTAATCTAGCACAATTATTAGGCTTCAGCATGACTTGCCTTCCTCTTTACCAGCAGCCTTGTCAATGGCTTTGGAAGAGACACTCTGTGGGCAAAATACTAGTTTTCCCATTTAGTTGCTGTGTGACTTTGGGCAAGTTACTTAACCTCTCTGAATCTCCTGTATTAAGCAGGATTTAAATAAAAATAACTTTGTGAGCTTCTCATTTATTCATTTAGTATTTTATCAAACTCTTACTATGCTCCAGGCATGCCTAGGTGCTAAGGGAAGAGCAATATACAAGACAAGATGCCCGTCTTCCGGTAGCTTTCAGTCTGTTAGAAGGATAACCTAAAGTAAAGAAAGAAGATGTATTTAAAAAGATAGTTCTCATGAGTGATGTGTGTTTCCAGTGAAGTAAACTTGGGGTGATGGAAGAGACAGGTGATGAAGGTGGAGTTGTCAGGAATGACTTTTCTTTGTGCTAAGATCCCAATGCTGAGAAGAATCAAACACACAGGGATGCTAGGGCATAACGTTCTAGGCAGGGATAACAGCAAGGTCAGAGCCCCTGCCATGGCCGGGATTGATGCCCAGGCAACAGAAAGACTGTTGTGCGGAAGTAGTAGTGAGCGTGGTACCGAATGAGCTCGGGGACTATGCCAAGGTCATGGAAAAAGGCTCCTGGGGGAATCCTCTCACTGTCATTCTTGGCACCTAGGTAGTGCCCAGGAAATTCAGGTTTTCTTTTTCAAATTTAAAATTTCTAAGTAGAAGGACTATGTACTCTCCATTAAAATAAAGGGAATGAACAAAGGTATATTCAAGTGGTACGTTGTGTCCATGCTAACTTATATTTATTGTCAATGGCCATTTTTAATGAAAAGCACAGAAAAATGATTCTTACTAAAATTTGATGATTTTTTTTTATCCCAAATGTGGTTAAATGTTTTCCCTTGAATTAATGTGTGCATAGATCCTAGGATGTGGTGTAAAATGCACCATACTATTTCACGAGAGATATTTTGGTTTGGTCTCCAAGAAAAACATGCATTGAGAAGGGTTCTAAAATATATCTATTTCCTGAAAGCCTCTGTGAATAAAAAGAGTATCTGCGGGTCTCCTTTGGAAATCTTTAAATAATAGTCTGTTGGCATATTTGTTTGTCCTCCCAACAAGTTCTTACTGAGTGCTGGTGGCTACATTTTATGCCTCATGCCAAATGCGTATTAATTAGGAGCCAAGTTCTATGGACTTTACAAGCTAAATACCTCTAATGAATGTATACTTGTTTTCATCCCTCAGATATGCTGTCTATCAGAATCCCTCCTTCCCCGGCTCCCTCCCTTCTTCCCCCACCCTCCCTCAATGCATTTCTGCAGCAGCTTCTCCTGAAATGCAAATGACACTCACTGCTCTGGGCCTTCAAGTCTGCTGGGCTCCCCAGCGGATTCTTTACTCTGAGCCCCACATTACCTTCCTAAGTACATCTCTTGCCACTTCTTAACATCCCTGAAACCCTTTCCTTAACTGAGAAAAGCCTTGCTTCCTTTCCCTCGTGCTATTGCTTTTGCCAGAAATGCCTTTCTCTCCCCATCTTCATCCTGTCCACTCTGATCAGATTAATTTTAACTCAACCTCTCAATTCCAGCACCTGTCATCTCCCAAGCGCTGCGTTCTCTGTTCACCCCATCGCCTTGTCTAGCCACATGCCCCCTCAGCTGCCCAGCCGCCTCTGTCTGTACCAGGTTGTTACACTCCTTGCCAAGGCTGCCTGCCTGGCCACCCAACCTGGCTCATTTGCTGATGGGAAGGCATTAGGATGATGAGGTTCCTATTGGGCCCCCAGGACAGGGCACCCTACATGACATAGAGCAAGTACTCAGAAAGTATTTCTTGAATTTTAAAGCTGCCTTCAAATCTAATGCCTCTGACAATGTCGTAAACTCCTTACTACCTGACGTTTAGTTTCATGATCTACAATCCAAAAAATCTGTTTTGATCATCTCAGGAATCCTTAACACTAGCAAAGGGACTTTTTCCTTCCTCTTCCTTCCATTCTTTTCCTTTTCTTTCCTTTTTACTTTCATTTTTAATAGACCCATTTCAAACTCTGGAATCCTGTGCCAACGCCGAGCCCTCCATGTTGTGGGCTCACTAATGACCACGGATGCCTCTAGCTCTCCTAAACTCCCCTGGCTTTCATTTTTATCCTGTAGAATTGATTGCTTTGAATTTCTGTTGTTAGTAATTAATTGAAAAAAATAAGTCTTCATGATAGGCACCTAAATAGGTTTTATTGAAAAAAACCCCAGCAGTGCAAATGCAAAATGTGTATGTTTGCAATTTTCAATGGTTGCCAAATCAAAGCCTCTGACTCTACCCAAGGCCAAGCTTGCAGAATCAGTCATGAATCCATTAATTTCGTGACGTTACTTTGCACATATCTTGCTGGGGCTCCCACATGTGTCTGCTGGGTCCCACCTAAGCCTACTTCACAGACCTGAGATTTATTGCCTGGGATAGGGAAGTATGTGGCATAGATACATGCTTGTTCATCCCCACCCCAATTCTCACACTTTGGACATGGCTGGACGAGGTTTAAATTTAGATTCAGCTTACTTCTCATGAACACATTTTGTGCTAAGAATTGTGCTGAATACTCATTTCTCATTGGGTACTTGCTGTGAGACCCTGGGCATGTCACCTAGCTTGTTTGGTTGCAGTGGTTCTCAACCTTCCTAATGCCATGACCCTTTAATACAGTTCCTCATGTTGTGGTGACTCCCAACCCTAAAATTATTTTCGTTGCTACTTCATAACTGTAATGTTGCTACTGTTATGAATCGTAATGTAAATATCTGATAGGCAGGATGTATTTTCCTTGTTCGTGACCCACAGGTTGAGAACCCCTGGTAGAGGTTACGCCAACATTCTGGCTCCAGGTAGCGTATCTGTAACAGTTTCAAACCCAGATTACATGAAAAGGGGGGTTAGCTGACTAGCAGGTGCTGGAGTCCATGCTATGATGAAGCCCTTTGCACATGCTGTTCCTATGGCTTAAATTCCTTTCCTCCCCCCACTTCATCTCTGACCCCTGTTTATGGTAATTTATCTCAAGGAGGCCCAGGAAGAGGAAGTCAAGCTCCTTCCTTCTTCCCTTTAGTCACAGATTCTCAGGCCTCCTGCACACAAGCACAAGATGCGGCTTCCTAATTTTAAACTCAGTGGCTGCGAGAGAGTGTGTTTCATCCACAGCCTAGATGCCTGGGACCCTAGTGGCCTGCACACCGCCCACTGCCCCCGCCTCCCAACAAACAGAAGCCCCAGCTCAGCCCCTGCAACAGTGGAGGTGGGAACCACAAGGGCTCCTGGGGATGTCCAGCCCCTGGCATTAAGGAGAGCCAGACAAAACCTATGCAGCCAGGCCCAGGCTGCCCCTAGGAGACCTCCAGGCAGGTGTCAGTAAGAGCCACTTGTCATGTCCAAATGTGGGCATGCTCATCAGCAAGGCATTGCAGCAAATCCCTAAATGTGGCAGCATATTGGTTTTATTTCCTTTTGTTACCTTCCCCTCGTGCTCTGGCTGACTGTCCTTCTCAATGCCCTGCATTTGACAAACTGCTCATCACAGAGGCATCATGTTAAGTGTGGGCACCATTGTCTACCTCCAAGAAGCCTCTTGGGATTCCTGCAGGGACCTCCCTCTCTCTCTCCCTCTCCCAGGTGGTCTCCTGGTCCAGATGTTAATTTTGAAGCCTATTGAATGCCAACTTCCATGCCCTTAACTCTCTCAGTTCCCTTATTTCTAAAATATAAAGAGCTATTATTATTATTATTAACTTTTTGTGGGGGAGCTAAAGTTTCGTTTTTGCATGTGAATAGGCCTCTATTCTCCTTCCTTTATTGGAAACCGCTTTTTAAAGCTCTTGTGTTCTATTAAAATAACAATATCAAATTATGTAAATGTGCTAATTGCTTTATTGAAATTAATACCCTTATTTAGCAAGTTAAACCTTGCAAAATGGCCATTTTTATTAAAAATTATGGCAGTGCGCTGGCTGCTTAAAGGCTAATGTAATTGGGTGAACCCAACAACTGGGAAATGTCAATTAATGGGAGGTGGTTAAATAATATTGTGGAAACAATCCGTTCTCTCCTGTAGTTTGGAAACCAACCGGGCTGGTAAAAGTCATGGCTGTGTGGGGCTCCAGGCAGGTTTAGGAGTATTTCGGTTCTGCTAGATTTTCCTCTCAGTTTGTCCAAACCAGGTTTTTGTGAGTAGTAGAAATTAACATTTAGCAGTTTATAGGAAATTATACTTGGCATATTTCTTCTCTTTGAAGCTCATTTTCGGGCTGGGAATAAATGGCCATGGGGCACTCTGCCACCATGCTGTGGTACTTGTTGAAATATTGGGAGACCCTCTATGCCTTTCTTTTTGAGATAGCTTCCCTTTTTTTGGGAGGGGGCGGTGTGGGGACCGATTTTGAGATTACAAAGACATCTCTGTGCTCTTGAAGCGGGAAGCATCACCTTCCATTAGGAAGCTACTGAGTATTCTTATTATGGGTCTTCATTTCTTAGCTTCTCTACCCTTGGAAATAACACTCACCAAGAAGCCACCTTCAAATCCATCTTCTTCTCAGTCGCCTTTAGATGGAGTTGCTGGTATCTCGTTGGCTTGCCGAGCCCCGGTCCTCATCCAGCGGAGCCTCGTGCAGAAACCTATTTATGAAAATATCTTGTGGTTTCCAAATAGCTGGAGGGAAGGGAATTTTTGGTCACTTATGCAATTTGCAGAATTGAGGTCAAGTGAGGGTGCTGGGATAGTTCTGACTCGAGCTGTGAAGACGAAGGTCTGAGTAAGCCTCTAGATCTCTAAGCTCATTTCCCGTATCTTTCTGTTTGTGAGTCACTGGCTTTGAAAACCTGGACAGAGCCTCACAGTTCAGAGTTGCCCTGTAAACACCTGTTCTTGGTGGCACCCGCGATTTGAAAGTAACCGTTGTAGGTTGTGGATCACGTATAATTCCTAGGGCTCTTGTGTGATGACTAGCTAGGAAAGTGCTCCTTTATTACAGGACAGAATACGCTCTCCACGTCCGGTCCCACCCCAACATCCTGGAACCAAACCATGGGAGAGTTTGATCTGTTTACATTTTCTTTGTTCACATGGAAGATGGTTTGGATTTGTTCCACAGACGTCTATGACAAAGGGTATTGATTTTATTAATCCAATCACTTGTGAACCAAAGCTGACTTTGTATTTAATTGCTGGAACTGAAAATTAGTGAAATGAACTCTATCTTATCAGACCGAACTCATATTTTCTCCCAAAGGAACTCACCAAACTGTTACCTTGATCCTCTTCTCTACTAAATGTATGTCACACGAACCCTAGAGTGATAAGCATGCCAATATACTAAGATTCCTAACAGTTTTAACATGCTACCTCTCGCAGCAGAATAGTCTGCTTACTTGTACCTCACTCCCTTTGCTTTCACCCTGATTTCTGTAGGATGCACAGAGCCTTCTAACAGCCACACCCTTTATCTCAGTGCACACAGTTGCTTCATCACTGGAAGGTGGAAATCATCTTTCACTTAGGATATCGACACACTCGATAAGAACCCCATTGCAGTTGACTAAAATGAGTTTTTTACCCTCTAGACAATTTTTTCCACTGGTTCTAAGGGGGAAGATTTCAGTTTTTCGCCACATCACTCGAGGGTTTGTGCGAGATGGAAGACATTGCCTCTGTTAGTTTCATGCCGTCCATGGAGCTGAAATTTGCCAGCACCCGCTGAGTGAGATTTTTCTGGTCTGTGCTCTGAGAACATCGTTCACCAAGTGCATGATCATTTATCCAACTTTTTGATATCTAAAGCAGCTTATTCTTTGATCTTCATCTTACTCTGAGCTTCCTGATGGCTGAACCAGGTTGAAGTAGGGTGGATTTCAACCCTCCACACCTCCAGAAAGGAAGTCATGCTGCTGATGCCTTAGTTTCCTTCATAACAAAAACTTATTTTTTTTTTTACTTAACCTATTTTATCATGGAAACTATAGTATTTTTCTTTTGCCTTCCTAGGACATGTTCGGTATAATTGAATTTCTCTTTATGGAGTCTGGAGTGGGTTGCTAAAGCATCAATTTCTCAGAGATACTTAAAGCATTTTACTTGTCTCATCAGTGGTTCCAGACTGCTGCGTTCGATTAACTTTCATGTCTTTTTTAAATATAATATTGTCTTGTCATCTGTTGCTTTCATGCTGTTACCTTGTCCTGGTGCCTGGCAAATAGTAGGTACTCATTACATATTTGTCACATGCATACGTGATCAGCACTTTGCACTCTTTGAGCTTATTTGGTAACGGTAGTTCCTCTTCTCTTTTCTGATTACCTACTTCTAATGTGTTCTGGTTTGGACATAAAAAAATTGGTACCAACCAAGGTTAAACAGTGTACGACTGAGGGACAAAAAGCCCCAGCGCAGGCTTGGATTTGGTGACATTTACTTTGACGGCTAAGAGGTGGCTGTCGAAAACTGCTTGGAAACTCAACTCTGAATCCACAAAATTGTGACAGTTGAATCCCCTCCCCCGTAGGTGCGGGGTTTTAGTGTTCAGTTTTCCTTCAAATGGTCATTACCCACCCCTAGGAGGACTGCCAGAAGCCGGATATATAAAAACCACCAGGCCATTACTGTGTTTGTGCTTGTTTTAATTAGATTTTGCTTAGCATTTTTTTTAAGCTGTCCAGGGAGAAATGTGTCCCTTGTGAATGTAATGTCCATTATGTAAAACTTAAGTGCATCTGAGGGTTTGGAAAGTGTAAAATTTACACTTAGAGCCCTATTTAGTCCATGTGATGAGATTTAAGATCAATTGGGGGAGAGGGGGAACTGAATACATTATTGTTTTCAAGAAAATTTAAAAGATGATAAGGACGTATGTTTTCTCACTGCCGCATGGTCGAAAGTTTGCTTTTCAGAATTTCAGTGGAGCTTTTCGAGTTTGCTGATCAGATCCACGTCTGCCTCTCTTACTGGGTCCTGGCTGGAAGTGTGGGGAGAACGAGAAAATTTCTCATTAGTGACATGTAGTGACACTTCACTTGATTGTGCAGGGACGGTTTCCTGTCAGAGACGGATGGCATGGCTCGAGTTTCCAAGAAACTGTTATTCCATCATTGAAGGGGAAAGCTGTGAACCAATCTTTCCGATTTACAAACAGCCTGTAGATCTGCCGGATGTGACAAACTGATACTGACACGCGGAGCCTAGAAATGGGAAATGCTTCTTTGTTCATTTCCGGATGTAAAAGGTTGCAGGTACTAAGCACGTTAACAATGCCACGTTTTCACTTTTCATTAAGGAGGGACACAGATGGAGCCGGGTCCGTGGTGAAAACTCGCCATTTGTTGGAGTTTTTTAACACTGGATTCTTATTATCCCATCAGGAAATATTTTTCTGGAGCGGAAAGGTCAAAATCATTTTCTCCATTTTCTTTACCCCCCAGCGCAGCTCCTCAATTTCTTTCCTCAAATTGCCTTGCCTGTATCAAAAGAAGAGCATGTTCCTATGCAGTGGTGGACATTTGTTGGTTACCCATCTCACTCTCAGCCAACAGTCCTAGCTCATCACCACTCGCCAAGAGTGCCTGGTTTCTGCTTGGGGATGCAGGAGAGGAAACCAAGCCTATCTGTTGATTCTGTCCTTTGGCCACATGGTCATGTGACCTAAGCTGGACCAACCAGAAAGCCCCTCAGGACTCTGAGTTAGAACTCTGAGATGTAGCAGCTCAGAGTGTGAGTCAGGGGGGTATGAAGATGTGAGGACAGAAATTGCCAGTTTTAGCTGCCAAGAGAATCCAGCCTACAGATAAAATGGGCCCTCGAAGTAGGGCAGAGCTAAAAGAATCTCAAAGAAATGTAAGCGGAGTTCTGAACCTTTGAATTAAACCATCCCTGAAACCTGCCCTACTTCTAGGCTTTCCAGTATTAACTCCCAATACTTTTTCCTTTATTATTCAAGATCACTGAGTTGAGTTTTCCATTGGTTACAATCAAAAGACACTAACAGGGGAAGCTACACAGTCCACCATTTTTCTGATCATCTGGTACCACTATGAAATCATAAGCCACACAAATGTAGTGTAAGATCAAGGAGCTACATGGGGTTAGTTCTGATAGTACCTATGCTCAGTGCTGTGCTGCTAAATGGTTAACTACAGGTTCTGGGGGCATGAGTGGGGACCAGCATGTAGAACTTGACAGTTTGATTTCCATGGTGTAAATATTTTTCTCTATGGTCAATTTCAAGCTACCCATGTGCTACCGAATGTGGAATGAAGAAGAGATACTAGCAATTGGATCCCAGGATCCTATAATAGGCAGTAACATCCTAGCACTACCTCTGTTCTAGAGCTGCTAGTTTCCATATGAGAAACTGTGACTCAAAGGAGTCAAGAGTCTTCCCTGATCGTGCAACTAGAGGAAAGCCTTGAGACAGAATTCCTGTCCTGACTTCTGAAGTCTAGTTTTTAACGGGTTGATGGTCTGTTTATGTACCGTATTTGCCAGCGTATAAGACGACTGGGTGTATAAGACGACCCCCTAACATTTCCACTCAAAATACAGAGTTTGTTATATACTCGCTGTATAAGACTACCCCCTCTTCCGTACACCTTCCACACACCAAATAAAAGGTAAAACAATATCAGATTTGATTTTAACATTTTAATTTATATTCAAATGCTTATGACATGCAGGAGAACTCTCACAAGGATGTTTTCCATCACTTCACATTCAA
>NW_006292696.1:13923296-13923754 GCF_000327345.1 Myotis davidii
TACACCCAGCAGCGCTGCTGATGCCTGAACGGTATGTGGAATGAAGTGGATGGGCATCGGGAGGCCACTATGGCACGGGGCAAGCACTATGGGCAGTCTATCTGAAGTGTACCTGGCGTATAAGATGACCCCCCACTTGGAGGCATATTTTTCAGGGCCAAAAAATCGTCTTATACGCCGGCAAATACGGTATATTCACACATGTAGCTGCTAATGTAAGCATATTTTTTTTCTTTTAAACAAAAGGCCTACGGTTTTCTATTTAAGACCAGAAAACTATCTAAATTTTCACAAAGTTAATATTTCAAGGAGAACCAAGATGGCGGCATAGGTTAACGCCGGAGTTTGCCGCCTCGAACAACCATTTCAAAAGTGAAACTAAAAGACGGAAGGGACATCACCCAGACCCACAGGAACGCTGGCTGAGTGGAAGTCCTACAACTAGGAGGAAAGAGTAA
>NW_006292696.1:13924167-13927206 GCF_000327345.1 Myotis davidii
GACACATCAGCTCAGCTGATCAATAAGAACCCCAGTGTATCATAATGGAAGTGACTACCATGTGTTGACTATGTATGGACCAGCCCCTCCATAGGTGTGATCTCAACAGGACCTGCAGGGAAGAAATTGTCTTTGCATTTTATATGTGAGGAAGATAGAGTTCAGAGAGAGAGAGACTTGCTTGGGCTTATCTCATACAGAAAGGGGTGGAGTGAGAACTTGGCCCCAGGTTTGTCTGACTTCCAACAACATTGAGACTGTCCCACAGGTGGTATATTATTGTGGAGCGAGCATGGTTCTATAATATGCTAATAGGCTTTGGGGATGTTCTGTAACTTAAGAAACATTCGTGGGAAGCAACTACAATACCCAATAACAACAACAAGAAACCAGATGGAAGCAAGTTTTGCTGGATAGGACATGGACCATATTCGTGCTGCTTTGGGGTTCTGGTCCTAGTTCTTCTTATTCCCTGACACCTACTCCATCGTATCATCTCTGAGACTTGGCGGGGGGTGACTTGTGATGATTCGCATGAGAGACCCATGTCCGACCTCAAAAATCCCTTTATAAAATGGCATGAGTAATATCCACTTCCAATGAAGGTGAACCATCAATAGTTAAATATCTAAAAAGGATTGCCTGTTTTAAATAACTCAATAATTATGGTTAATAAAAATTAGGGTGGTTAAAGGAAAAAACACTCAATTTTGTCATTTCATCCTCCTTGTGCCAAACAGATACCAGTCGTAGGATTTCCACAGTTTTTCAGGGCATAATTCAGAGTGACTCTGCAGCTTTCGGTAATGTGGTCTGAATTATTTAAGTGGAATGATTAGCATAATCTGTACTGCACCCTTAAGAATACAGGGGGCAATTAAACACTGAGCTTGACCTACTGCCCTCCTTTTGTAGGGCAGAGAGGAACCAACACAGCTCAGGTGATTGCAAAAATCAATTTTGTTCCTCCCTCCATCCCTCCCTCCCTCCCTTTACTTCCCTTTCTCACACACCCGATGTTTAACCTTCAAAACTGGTGGGAAGGACTGACTTTGTTTCTGTCTAAGTGGCGTTGGCTACCTCCATGAAAATAGAAAATGCCAGTGTAGTGTGGCGTAGACAAATTAAGCAGGTACATCCTCTGTGCATTCTGGCTCTGTTTGGAGTCCTGTTGAGACACAAATGTGTATCTAGAAAAATTTATAAATAAATAAACAAGCGAATAATTGCCACGCAGTTCCACTGCCATCGTACTGTGGTGTGTCAGGCAGCCACAATCCGATGTGTCTGAAAATTGTGGTCCAAATTGCGACAGTGTTTGTAATAATAAATCTTACTGGTTCCCATGTCGGAGTCTCCAATTTGCAGGTGAACAAAACTATGTAGGGGCACCCAAGGTCTTTCCAGGATTTCGGAAATCCAGATAGAAGAGCTAAACCTTCTTGGTTCTGGCTAACTAAAATGTCAAGTTTCTTTTGGTTAGAAAATCGACACTAAATACATCCAATTTGGTAAGCAAAAGTTTTTATAACTGTAAATACTTAGATTCTTTAAAAGGAGGGTTACAGAATAGCCTTTCGCTTGCCAGCTGTTCACTGAGAACCTACTTATTTGGGTGCCATGCCAGGGTGAGATCTAGACTGCCCTCTGGTGCTTGTCACCTCGTGAGGAAGGAGAGGAAAAATCAGGGGTTTACAGATTTGATGAATGTTACTAAAGGAATTTAGAAATGCCTATTTCTACTTCTAGTCAAAAGGCATCTGAACACAGAAGAGCCATCTGCCTATAGCCCTTGATTGTATAGAGGCCCAAAATGTAACATACTAGAAAATATCCATTTCACAAATCCCATCTCACTCATGTCTTTGAATTAAGGCACTTTAGGTCTAGGTCGTGGTCAGCAAACTGTGGCTCATGAGCCACATGCTGCTCTTTGGCCCCTTGAGTGTGGCTCTTCCACAAAATACCGACTTCTGCACATGGGCTACAAAGTTTCAATCGCACTTTACGTGCGCGCCTGCACGTGGTATTTTGTGGAAGAGCCACACTCAAGGGGCCAAAGAGCCGCATGTGGCTCGCGAGCCGCAGTTTGCCGACCACTGGTCTAGGTAAAAGATGCTGTCTGCACAAAGAAAATGTAAAGCCATTATCAACCACAAAAGTTCTGCTCTAGCCCAGCTGGCATGACTTAGCAGTTGAGCGTTGACCTATGAACCAGAAGGTCATAGTTCGCTTCTGGTCAGGGCACATGCCTGGGTTGCAGGCTCAATCCTCACTGTGGGATGTGCAGAGAATGGCAGCCAGTCACCTAGGACCCCTGCAGAAGCAGGGCCCAGGCTTAGCCAGAGGTGTAGAAAGAGGGGGTGGGAGAGAGGAATGCATGGCATGTGTACTCCCAGTGAGGTTGCCCCTAAGGCACTGAGTAGTCTTGTTGAAATCAGAAGGCCTTGGCTCTGAGAGAGATGTCCAGGGAAGCAGGAGGCCGCATGGAGGGGCTGCAGCCCAGCACAGAATTCCAGGGAGGGCGCCCTCTGCCTTCTCTGGCCCCGGGAACTAGGCTGGTTAAACCTCAGTCTGCACAGGGAATGCTGCTGAAAGGAAGCCCAGTGCAGGAGATTCGCCCAAGGCCATAGAAGCATGCCTCACACCTGGGATTAAGTTTCAGATCTCTCTGTCCTCCAGAAAGACAATGGCTGTCACTCCCCATCACGTCCTGTTTCTAAGTTCATTAGTTAACCTCTGGGTGCTTAGCCACTTTCATGAGCCAGGGCATTAAAGCGGTTTAAATGGACGAGTGGAAAGTGATTGTTCTCTGCTTGCCCGGCTGAGCCCCTGCAAAGCTTCTGTGGTTCCTACAGAGGAGGCTGCTCCCTGACCAGGTTCCCTGGGAGGCAGGCGTCTCTCCTCTGATCAGAACAAGCCTGTCAGAGTGCCAGAGGCTACCTAGCAGTGCCTGCTCCAAAGAGTCAGTCCCAGCCCAGGAGTCCCAAGTCTGTCTTCCCCCAAGACTTAACTGTTTGGCTGCTGTTCTGGAAGGTC
>NW_006292696.1:13927890-13931633 GCF_000327345.1 Myotis davidii
GCCCACCCCCCCCACGCCCCCCAGGAGGAGAGACCCTGGCTGGAAAACTGCCAGTAGAAAGCAATCTTCTCCTTCATTTCAACTCAATCGGTAGTGAGTGTGGTCCTGCTGGGAGTCCAGGCCTGTGGGGCATGCAGCCCTCTGGGGTGTCCAGTCTTTCCAGGGAGTCCAGCCGAGCAATCAGGAGGCAGCCAGATGACAAGGGAGGCGCCTCGTCATTAAGAGCCAGGCAGGCAGGGCTGCAGGAATTCAGGGAGTGTTAGGGCTCTCCGTGTAGCCCTGTACCTGCGAGAGGACCACAGCAGCTTTTCATAGAGACCCCAAGAAATTGTCCCCACTCTGCAAGGGTCCCAAGTCTACCCTATCTTTTCTTTAGTGGGGTTCCAGTTACAGTTGAGTCGACATCCTGGTGAAGCAGGTCTCTACCCCCAAATGCTTCCTAAATACCAACGTTTAAAAAGCCGCCAGCTTCTCCAGATTCCCATCTTGTTGATGGGGAGCCACTCTTTGCTGCCTCCCATCTGCTACCAGGGATGATTGATTTGGGAATACAGTGGTTGAGGGAACAGGAAAGACCGTATTTCCACAAACATAGTAGTCAAACCTTAGTTCACCTTCCCAACTCTCTGCCAAAGCTCCGAATAGATAACTGCTGAGTTGCCATAAAGGACCACTTTCCACCCACCTTCACTGATGTTCCTATTCTTTCCTCTTCCGAGTGCTTGATGGAGACCTTGTCAAGTGCACTGAAATGGCAGAGTGAAAATGTGGAATTTTCTCCTAACCTCCCAGGCAGTCCTCCGGCAAATAAGTAATGTTTTATAACATTCTCCTACCTTTGTTTTCTCCTGGAAACAGTTGTTCCACTGTGTAAGATGCCACTGGAAAATCCGTAGGATGACTCACAGATGCAGGGGTCTCTGAAATGTGTCATTAGAGAGCTGTGCTGGTCTGGGAGGCCGTCCTCTTGCTCACTGTCCTCTGAAAGCAGGATTGACACTGCCTTTGTTTGGATCTGCTATGTTCTACTCATTCTCATTTACTGGCCCTTTGCCCATGAAATCACCTTTCTGAATCAACAATGACTTTGCAAATCTATACCTTACCTTTCCAGTTAGTGCCTTTCTTCTCTTCACTTGCTCAGTCACATGAAGTTACAGAAACAGGAAGGCAGACTCTTAGCCAAACAATTGTGATCTCAGAAATTCAGGGCCATTGGCATTTTAGCCTAAGACAACAGCTTCAGATACACTGAATGGATTTTGGGGAATCTTGCACGCCCACACCTGATAAACTGCTGCTCCTGTCTGCTCTTGGATTGTGCTGTCTATGATGTTTTGTTGACTCTACCTCCCTTCAGCCTCCCTTTCTCTCTAACTTCACTTCTCCTCCTGCTGGGATTTCCCATTTCTAGTCCCAGTGGCTTTATACCTTGGCTCAGCCAGTCTTTGAGAAACCACGCCATCCATCTCTCTTCTTTCTTCTCCATCCCACATCCTACTTGATCCCTATCTTACCTGCGCAAACACAATTGGGATGCTGCCAAGACAAGTCACCCTTTAGCCTCAGCTATTAGGCCCAGGGACTCCTGAAAGGTACCCAATAGAGTTCAACCAGGAGTTGGTTCTCCATGCATTACTCTGCAAGATTAAGGATGAGGACTATCTAGATTTTTCTCTTACTGAACAAAAGCTCCCTTAACCTGTTTCTTAATTCCCTGGTGGTGACCCCTACCTCCACCTCCATTCTTTGACCTGATCAGCCCCCATAGCCAGTTTTTCTTATGGGGCCTCCATCCACACGAGCCTCCTTTGGACCCTACAGATATGCCAACCTCATTCGCATCTAAATACTTGGGCACTCATTTCCTCT
Source organism: Myotis davidii (assembly GCF_000327345.1). Classification (NCBI taxonomy): domain Eukaryota; kingdom Metazoa; phylum Chordata; class Mammalia; order Chiroptera; family Vespertilionidae; genus Myotis; species Myotis davidii. The sequence continues at coordinate 13,929,763 of NW_006292696.1, forward strand.
TCCTGGCACACTCCCTTCGTACAGCTGTGTTTCATCCTTTTAGTCAACCTGAGAAGCCCAGCATGAGGTCAGATGTTACCTCCTTGCAGAAACTTATCCTGACCACCCTAGTAAAGTGATTTCACCATCTCCACCTAGTCACTCTGTGATATTCTACCTTCTTACTACCAAAAGGAAGCTTCTGGAGGCTTGGGACTTTGTGTTGTGACCCCTATTTTCTCCAGCTTTTTAAACGATGTTTGTCCCAGATTATACACTGAACAAATATTTGTTGAATGAATAGATTTGGAAGAATTGGGCTAAGGAAGGATGAATTAAAGAGAAAAATATAATTTATGACCTCCAAAAGGGAATTATAAGAAGTGGCCGCGTTGGTTCGGGTTTTAGCATTTAGGTTTTGCAGTTCTTTAGGAGTCTCTACTCATGAGTCATCTCTGAGAAGTATCAGAGTTGCACCCAACCTGCTTCAGCAAGAACCTGTACAGAAAATTGCTCTCAGCTGATTTGGCTCAGTGGTTGAGTATGAACCAGGAGGTCACAGTTCAATTCCCAGTCAGGACACATGCCTGAGTTACAGGCTTAATCCCCTGTAGGGGATGTGCAGGAGGCAGCTGATCAATGACTCTCTCTCATCATTGATGTTTCTAGCTCTCTCTCCCTCTTCCTTGCTCTCTGAAATCAATAAAAATATGTTTTAAAAAATTGCTCTCAGGGATGGATGCCACCTAATCATAACCTCTTCTCTCATTTCTAGTTTCTCCTATCACCTCATATTTAAACTGTTGAAAATGTTATGAGTCCTGGCTCAGCAACTTCCCAGTCTACCTTCCCAACTATGATGTCAGTCACTGCTTCTTCTCACCTCTCAAGGGTGGGGGTAAAAAACCCAGCCCTCACTGACTCATCACTGTCTTTAGTCCCATATTCTCAATATATCAAAAAAGAGTTCTGTTACTTTCTATAAAATTAAATATTCATCTATCCACTTATCACCTATTATTCCTAGAAACTGATTAAGCCTATAAGCAAGCGTATCCCTGCCCCCCAATGGAACTTAGAGTCACCCTTTTCTGATGAAAGAACAGTATTCACCAGATCCTCATCTCAGTAAGCACCCTTTCTTCAACAGCAACCTCCTAACCATAAATTGTTTCCCAGCTGGTCATCCTAGGCAGCACCTACCCCATTTATGTCTTTGTCAGGAGCCTAAACTAATTCCATTTGGGGACTAGAGTTTTTCTGATGCCGAACTTTTGAAACGTTTTATGATAGGACCATCACGCTAATTTATTCCCACGTTCCTCCAATAATTCTCTTTTTCTGAGCCAAGTCATTTGCTTCACTGTCCCTTTCACCTTCGTCTTTATTCCTGTAGTTATTCAGCCCAGCCCTTTCATAGTATCATAAAGAAAACTGAAGTTCATAGGCTTAAAGTTAGAAAGCTAGTCCTAAAACTATCACTCCCTGACTTTTAAAGCTCTCGTACCCCATACATTTTCCTGTGCCCTTGCGAGGTATATTTCCATATGGCTAGTATGTTAGTAGCTACTATCAGAGTCCAATGAAAGCTCTCAAATCAAATGGAGAATTAAGAGGGAGGTTTCCTTGAGTGAACTGGGTAAGAAAAAGAGGAGGAAGTGGTCTAAGGGGAACCTTGCTTGCACATTTGAGTGTCTGTGTTCTGTGGCTCATCCAGGTTTGCTCTCTGAGTGATTAAAATACTAAACACCGATTCTCAGCCACCATATCTTTATCAGTCCAAATCTTTGAACTGATCTCCACACTGAAGGAAAGATCATACACACAGGTTGCTTTTAATCTTTTAGTATAAAACCCAGGAGCACACGGTGGCGGGGGGGGGGGGGGGGGGG
>NW_006292696.1:13931746-13937387 GCF_000327345.1 Myotis davidii
ATGAAACTTGCAAAAAGCTTGAAAACTGCTGGGCCCTTATGGTTTTTCAGAGGAAAGCATGGGGACCCAGAGCCGCAGGAGGTAGGGCCATGCGGGCACTGGATGGCCTAGACAAGACCGAGTTTATTAAAATACAAAAGAGAGGCACAGTCCTCCACGTGCACTGCATTGCAAAGAGGCTGGGATTCTGGAAGGATGTGGAAGAAAACTATTTAGACTGACAAAAGGCTGGCAAAAATAAATACGTGAAAGTAAGCAGGCTTTTCTTCCTCCTCTTGCTGTTTGAAAACTTTCCCATTAAGAGAACACAATAATGGGTCAGCCTCATTAGGGAGAAAGAAGATTGTCTGAAATAAACCTCAAAGAGAAAGAAAAAGCTGTCATTTTCTTTAAGGACACTATTAGGTTCCTATTGACAAGACAAAAGAGCAATCAAGTTAAATTAGAGCAACTGTAAGTTGAGGGTTTGGTTGGAGAGAAATAGAACAACCTCTGCGATTTAAAAAAAAAGGGGGGGAGGAGGGAGGTTTGATCTTTTGATCCCGCCTCTCCTGAAGCAGTGATGCCTGACTCGCCCCTCATTGAAAGCATTCTTGAGTCTGTTCCAGAGGCAAAATTCTTACCTCATTGGTACAGTCCAGGAATTTTTCAGCTACAGAGGAGCTTGAATAATCACTATGTTGGAGTATCTTATTTTATAACTGGAGGAACCTGTGTCTACAGCAGTTAAGTGACTTGCCCGAGCTCACCCAGTTTTTGAATTTCAAGATTAAATTCTACAAATCAGCATGAACCGAAACTTCGTTTCTCCAGACAGAGCACCTGTGGGTTCCGTCCGGTCAGGAAAGCATGGTGCTGAAAAGAAATTCAGGGTGATTATTCTGAAATCCACCCAGAAGCAGGTTTGGGGATGCTGAGTGTATCTGATAAGTTCTCACGAATCGAGGGGCCCAAGATTCCCTTCTCCTCACTGGGCTTCCGCAAGTAGAAGATGTGTCAGGAGACCCCATCTTTCCTCACCCCTGTACCTTGGTGACAGTCAACAGGGTGACCCACTCACTGTGCTTGTCAGGACAGGAGCAATCCCTCTTCGCCCCCTGCTGTGACCAGAATGAAGCAGGAAGGAGTGAGTTATGGGACTCTCCGGACTGCAGTGGGAGAGGCCAGACACCTCGCAAGTGACAAGCTCTCCCTCGTAATATATAGTCGGAGTTCAGAGAGAGGAAAATGCAATAATTTCTTCAGTACTTTGGGCCATTTTCCTCTCTGCTTCCCTCTCAGAGAAGTCTGGACACGTTTTTATTTGGAAAGGTGCACTGTGACATTTTCTATCCTTCCCTCCACCTATTAATAGTTCTGGCTGCCCCAGGTGCTCATTTTCAAGACGCCCCAAGAGAAGGGGGACTTCTGGCAGCCGCGGTGCAGCTGACAGCTTCGGGGCAACGCCGGGTTTTAATTGATGGATTGTGGGCACTGCGCTCTCTCTGTCTCTCTTTTTAAAAAATGCGATGGGTTTGGGATCCTCCTAGGACCTATAGATTTTAATATGTCAATTATCCCCGCTTTTATTGGAACCTGGATGCTTGTGGCTGACTGATGGTCTTCCTGGCACCTTTTTGTCTCCACGTGTCACCACGCAACCCTGTCAACATCACCCACCTTCCTTGCAATAACCTCTCCAGACAGGGGAAAGCCAGCAGACACCGTGCAGAGCCTCCGCGGAACAGCAAGTCAGACACATGCTTCGCCTGCCATTAGTCCATAATTACAAGGAGATGAAACTGGAAAGGGAGGCCAGAAAATGGGGCTGTGAGCACCAACATTTCTCATTTCTAAAGTGTCCCCGAGGCAGCTCTCTGGCCGCCCCTGCGGGAGGTGGCACTCCCTGGGCCAGCAGCTCCATGGCATCAGCTGCAGGGCCACCCCACAGGACTAGGGCTCACTGAGGGCTGTGAAGGAGGTAGAGTATTTCCCAGGAGTCTCCGAGTGTTCCAGCTCTGCCACGTTATGCCCAGCAGTGCCCCCGCCTCCGTGTCAGAAAGCCACCATGCACCTGAGACCCTGCTCCCCATATGAAGTCCAAGGAGATTCCCCACTGCCTCCGGTTCCCTAAGCCTTGGTTTCCTGATAGTTGAGGTATCATTCACGTAACATCAAATCCACTCATGATAAGTATGTAATTCTGTGAGTTTTTTAAAAAATCAAACTCATGGAGTTTGCACAACCATCAACTTCCCCTTCTTTTAGAAAATGTCCATCATCCCAAAATCTCCCACCGCCCATTTGCTATTAACCTCCACTCCCACCCCTAAGCCACCGCTGGTCTATTGGTCGTTTCTGTAAGTGTGCCTTGTCTGAGAATTTCTTAGCAAGGGAATGATGTAATATGTAGTGTGATGTTTTTGAGGTCTGTCCAAATGTAACAATTATCAGCTTTATCCTTGGCATGTATTAGCAGTCCATTCCTTTTTATTACTGAATAGTATTTCATTGATACGCAGAGACCGCATTTTCTTTATCCACCCACCCGTTGATGGACATTTGGATTGTTTCCAGTTTGAGACAATTCTGCTTTTATGAGCATCCAAATACATTTCTTCACATGGACATATGTCATCCAATAAGCCTCTTAACTGCCACTTATTAGAGACGCATGTGCCTTAAACGATCCTGATCACTTTCAATGAGTTATTTCCAGACTTCACGACAACCAGTGCTGCAGGAATCTGAACCAAGAGGCCAAGGCTTACAAAGAAGCCACTCCCTTGACATGTTTCTGGGGCCAAAACTGACACCCATGCCCTTCCTGCTGTGCCCCACAGCCTCTCTAACCTCCACCAGAAGAGCAAGATTTGCCCTGAGCCTCCACTGCAAGCCCACTGCCCCCTCCAGCCGGGTTAGAAGTCTCCGATGCGGCCATTTTATAGGTCCTGAGGTTTGCAAGTCTTCCCTGGGATTCTTTTACATAGACATAGTCTCTTCTCAATTAAAGCAGCCCCGATGATCCCTTCCAACCCCATTCTAACAGTGATACATCAAACAGTGCAAATGCATCAATTACCTGCTTTATCCTCAGCACCAGGGTGGGCACCTAATGGCAAACATGGAAGGCCCCTCGAGGCCTGATCACAGAAAGACAAGACACACACACACACACACACACACACACACACACACACACACACGTCTAAATGACATAGAACCAACAGATGTACAAGAACTCTGATGATTTAAAAGCCTGTGCTAATACCCAGGCCTCTCACAACTCATGTGGCACCAGTCTATTTCCTTCCTGAGTTATGGGGACACTGTGGGGCTAAATTACAAATAGAGAGAGCTGTGCTCAACTCAATTAGCTGTTCCGAAGGTATCCTGTGGAAGCATGAAGTGGGAACATCTTTTATGGCAGGTAGTAGTCATGGAATAGTCTACAGCTTCTTTTAAAGGGAAAAAAATATTTTTGCTCTAAAATATACATATATATTCTCTAGAAAATAAATATGACAAGGGAGAGGATTTTACATTTTTTAAATTATACATCCCATAAATCTTTATGAAATGTGTTCCAGGCACAGTACAAGGCCTGCAGGCTTTAGCAGGACGCCAGGTAGAGTCCCTGTCCTCCTGGAGCTTGCAGTCTTATAAGAAAGATGAATGCTGTGGATTGAATGGTTGTGCTCCCCTCCCCCCACCAAAAAAAAATCCATCTATTGAATTCCTAATCCCCAGTGTGATGGCAGCTGAAGGCAGGGCCTTTGGGAAGTAATCAGATTGGCTGAGGTGATGGGCATGGAGCCCCTGGGATGGGATTTGTGCCCTTGTGAGGGGTGAAGAGACCAGAGCTCAGCTCTCTGCTACAGGAGGACATGATGGGAAGTCGGCCTCCACAGAGCAGGAAGAGGGCCTTTCCCCACCCCTGCCCGTGCAGACACCCTGATCTCAGCCTCCCAGAACTGTGAGAGATGAATGTGGGTTGTTTGAGTCATTGGTAGTTGTTATAGCAGCTCGAGCTAAGGTGACAGATATTAAGTCGATGAGTCGTTGAAACGGTGGAAAGAGCGATGAAGAACAAGAGTCCGCCACAAGGACTCTCCATATCTGTCGGGCCAGATGCAGTGGACTTATGCTCAGCTTTCCATTGAAACAAAACAAAACTAACCAAGCAAAGCAAAAAAAAAAAAAATCAAAACACACAATGAAGCCATCGCATGGAGGAAGAATTAGCGGGTGCAAGTGAGGTGCCCCGGCTACTTAGAATATGGGCCCCACAGGAGAGATGGGGAGAAATAGACACCTTAGACACTTTTAAAAATGTAAAGCCCTTTCTTCTGTGTCTTTGTAAAATATTCTGCAAGTCTTCCATAAAGAGTGGCAGTTCCTCTATCAAGCCTGGGTAACCTAATGTATCAATTCTCCATTTTCCCTGCCTACGTTAGTGATAACGCATCTTCCATTAACCTACGCTGAGAGGGCCATTTCGGTTCTAAGAATCTATTTCTGTTTCCCTATAACTTTCCTAAAGATATGCCTCTGGGCTGTAATACCTCAAGCTTATACTCGGCTGAAATGTGACTACTTCTGCCAAATTTGAGTAACATTGATGGGGCTTTTTCTGAGTCATTTGATGATGGGGGCGTGGGGAAGTCCTTTCATCTGAAGAGATTGAAAATTGAATTTGCTTTTTGGATGCTCACCGCGGATTTGATCTTCAGTGCCAACAGTATCCTCTGCCTTTTATTTTTAGGTATTTTATGAATTAGCAAAACAAAATTTCTTTTAATGAAATAGTGGATGTCCCCATACTTGCCTCTCTTTTTTTGTAGTCTTAAGTGACATGCTGCATTTTATCTCATCTCCTTCTTTCTGTATAGTCTCAGTTTTTTTGCTCAGTTCCTTAGAAAGCTTCTCCGGCTGATTCTTGTGACTTTCCAGTTGTCAGAAACCTTTAGTTGTATAATCATTTTTCCTTAAAGATATCTGGGATAAAAGTCTAGTTTTACCTTTTGTAATCTCCACATCCCATTGAATTTGCTTTATGAAAATGTACTATCCTGTACTGCTTCCCAGTGAAGAATTAGTTGTCCATTTTTCTTTCAGCTGCTGGTCATAATTAACAATTTTTCTCATTGGTTTTTGTCTCACATTTTTCTTTCATTCTCTTCACCAGAAGAAGAGTCTATAAAACTCCCCTTTGTTCCACACAGGGATGAAATTATTTTATGGAATGTGCTGCAAGACTTTTATAATTCCACTAAGTTTTACTGACCCATATTAAAGGTGTTAGCAGGAAAAGAAATTTCGGTCTGTTAAAGCTGCTGGTTTTTCATGAAAATAAGAATAATTCCATTGTTTGTGTACGCATCTTACCTTTTAAGGAATCAAACATGACGCTGATTTCATTACATGTCTCTTATAATAATTGACACTTTTACTGTAACAGTGGGGAAACTGAGGCAAAACTGAAAAAAAAAATTAGGACAAAGACTATACAAGGCATTATACTACGAACTGACAAGAATAGAGTGACAGATAAGACATAATTCCTGGCTCTAAAAGCCTTTATACTTTAGTAGGTTAGTGCAAAAAGAATGTTCAGATATCCCTAAAAATCGAATATAAGGGGATAAAAGTTCAAGGGAAA
>NW_006292696.1:13937438-13962264 GCF_000327345.1 Myotis davidii
TACAAATTCAGTATTGAGTGCTTTGACCCACATCTTCCAGGTCATCGTATGTGGGGGAGGGGAGAAGCTGAGTTAATGAGGCAGTGACTTGCATTAGCATTAGAAATTTCTATTATTAGTGAGTATCTATTTTTACCCCAAATCTCGCAGACAGTGTATATTATGTAAATAAGGAGATCCTCTACTTTTATTGAAGGAGGCAATTGGGGGAGGAACTTCGGATCTGGAACTGGCTGCATTGCCCTTTCTAATGAAATCATCATCACCATCACCATCACCATCACCATCACCATCACCATCATCTGCCTTCTGATCAGGTATATTAATTAGACTTTGTCAAAAGTAATGGCAATCATTTTTTAAGGTGAAAAGGCATACGAAGGTTAATTGTAGGACTGGATCATTATTGAGGGGTGGAGTTATCAGCCCACTAGCGGAATTCTAACAAAGGGAAGAATGAGAAGTAGAGTTAAAGGATGAACTTGCTGTGAAGCCTCAGGCCAGAATAGGTGCTCAATGAATAGAATGTCTCCATCCCTCTTCCCTGACCCCTGTTCCGGGGGGAGTTAGTCTTATGCTCTCATGTGATTCAGGTGACGGTCATGTAAATGTGTTCAGAGAGAGCTCCAGTGGCCCACGGGCTGGGGAACCGATCCTCAGAGTTGACATCTTTCTCCTTGACGCCTGCTGCACGGAAGGATTCTTGGTGAGAGCGTTGCCCTTCCATCCGGTGATGATCCTCTCCATTTGACTCCCGCGTTTTCTGGAGTTGTGAGCCTGAGGATCAGGGGGTGAGTCCTGGTGCGGTATGTTTGTGGCAACCTAACATTTGCTGCTGGGATGATTAACATACCATAGAGGCAGTTATCCAAGGATGGCCAACTGGGACTTTGAAAACACTCTATTGCAATAATACACCGACACTTTGATCCTCTCTCTAAACCTCTGGGAACCCTTCTGCACATTAAACTCATTAACCAGCCTGGGGCTTTTTTTTTTTCCCAAAGTAAAAATGATGTGGGTGGCTGACTCAGCATTACGGTCTATTTTAGCCGAAATATGTCTGGACTGCTCATTTATTTCCAGGAGGGAGATGGAATTCCTCTTTCGGTGGTATGGTTTCTGACAACCTAGGACTTATCACATCATATTCTGCAGTGAATCAGGAAACACAGTTTGAGAAGGTCTTGGAGAAAATTTACAGGTTAAGATGACAGTGTCTAACATCAGGGGCACCTGACTTGAATATGATATCAGGAAAGGCTTCCCTGTAGAAGTGAACTGATTAATAGGAGGTAACCAGAGGAAGGGCTTGGGGGAGGGGAGGGCAGAGGAGTATGTGTGGACTGGGAGAGAAAATAGTGTGCTCCAGGAACTGAACTGAAGCGGGTGTTGCTGGGGTAGAGGGAGGGAGCAGAAGACAAGAGTAAAACTGGTGGTTAGAAATGGGCAAGGACCAGCCCTTACGGGGTTCCGGGGCCATCTTAAAAGAATATAGAGTCTTATTTTCAGAAAAATGGGAAAGCACCAAATGATGTTTAAGAAAGGGATGTAATGGTCAGGTTTTAAAAGCTCATTTTGTCTACCGTGTGGATAAAGGGCTAGAGAGTGTACTCAAGAGTGACACTGAGACAACCAATAGGAGGTGGTCACACTGTGCAGGGCACCATGATGGCACAGAACAGCATGAGAGTTTGTCCTTGTCCCTCGAACGGTCACAATCTAGTAAAGGGAGTGGACATACGCACACAGAGTTATTAATGGGACATGTGTTAGGTCATTTGAATTAAGGAAAATCAAGTGGGAAAAGGGAAAGGTCCCTTTTCGCACAGCAAACCAGGGAAATCGCTTCTTACATGGTGTATAGGATCCAAGGAATCTAGTGCCCTGAGGTTTGTTTGTTTTGCTTTTTGGTTATTTATTGTTATTTTGATTTTAGTCACAACTGCTTTCAGGATAAGAAATTACTTTAAAAGTAGCATTCCCACTGTTTTGTTTTTGTTTTAAGCAACAAGCACACACATGTTCTATATCAGTTTCACATTATCTTTGTCAGGCAAGTAGAAAGCAGGTTTTTGTTGATTTCTTTTTCTTTTTTAGAGAGGAGTAAGTGAATTCCCCATCCCTTGCTCCAGGTCACCTGTCAGTCAGCACAATCAGGAAGGGAGTGGAGATGAGTCTCTTCTTGGAGGGCATACTGCTGCTGAGTCAACAACACGGACACACAAGCACACACAAATGGCTGCAAATGAGGAGGGATAGGAAGACCTTGTCAAACCATTTTCTTTATCCTAAGAAACCTGGAATGGGTGGCAATTAGAAAGAATCATATGGAGTTCTCCTATAGCTTTCTTGGGGCCCCTTCTTGAAAACTCCCTTCGGAAACACCACTCTACTTCCCATCTATTACTTCCCATTCCTACATAGAGCTCTTTCTGTGAGAGCCGCCAATCAAGTGCACACATTTGCTGTGACGGAAAAGTGGCCAAGTTCCACTGGTGGATCTCTTCTGAAAAGAAATAGGCTGGGTTCTACTGAGATCATGAGAAAGAAAAAAATTTAGTTGGTCATGTAGAAGGGTATTGGGAAAGTTTTAGAACTCTTGGCTTTATCTGTATGAGAGCCTTGGGTAGGTCATTTAAGCTCTCTAAGTCTCTTTGGAAAAATAAGATGGCTAGATTGGCTGATCACCCAGATGTTTTGCAAACTTAGTTCCAGATATAGATTTTTATCCTGGAGAGCTGTGAATTGATTTTTCAGAAGATTCTTGAGCCGCAGGATAATTGCAAGGATGGGAAGCTATTGGAATATGAGTTTTGACTGGTTTTAAGATTAAAGAAATGGCATGTCTAGGCTAAGGTAGATAATAGTCTCCCATAGTTTGCATTCTTAGGCCACGCCCAGAAAATCCTGTCTTATTTGTTGTGATGAAATTTCACGATGTTAGCAAATCTGAATCAAGGGACAAGGAACAGGGATCAAGAAAAGGGGAAATTGCTGTAAAAGGAAAGATTGTTAAAAATGGGGAAGGCTTGGTCTTGAGAAGACATAGGGATACATTACAGCTGTCTCAAATATTGTGAAGAATTGTCAGGGGAAGAGAAATGAGACTTACCCTGGCACTGCCTTTCCTAATAGACCTGGAGTAAAATCGATTGAAGTTGCAGGGAGCTTAATTTGTACTCAGTGTGAAGAAGGAATTTCTGACAACAGTATCTAACCAAGAATTGGATGGGACCTAGTTTTGCTTGTGTGGATAGGAATAAGGAAGAGACTGGCTATGAATAATACTGATTATAAAAGCAATGGTGCAAGTGTTTTTGTATGTACTAATTTAGCCCTCATAACCACCCTTGGGGGTAGCTTCTGTGTTCATTCCCATAGTACAGATGAAGAACTGAGGAATGGTGTGGTTAAGCCACTTGCCTGAGATCAAACAGTGAATTGGTGACAGACCTAGGATTTGAACCCATGCAGTCTGATCGTAGTGTCCACAGGCTTACCTGTGTTGCTCTATTGTCTCCAGGTGGGCATTGCTTGGAGAATCTGTGGATGGGATTTCCGTCCTGTGTTTCTAGTGTGATCTTTGAAGAGCCCACCAGTGGTCATGCAATCAGTGAGGCCTAACATATGCATATATTACACTTGCACACAACATACGCGGTGATGTCTTCCTATGCGACCAGCTATGCACAGCCATCCAGTTTCCTTCCCCATGCCATTGGAGCCGAGGTCATTCTTTCTTGGTAGAGTTTTCTTTGTCTGCTGTATTGATGTCTTTTGAGTCATCCACTTCAGCCATGCCATGCCATTTCTTTGGAAAAAAATCACAAATATATCCAAAAATGCAAGAAAAAAAAGCAGCCTTGATTTCTGGATATGGGCTACAACTCGAGCTTTCTCCCAGATGTGGTGGGTAACTGTCTTCTTGTGCATCAGAGGCCACCCCTATGTGAATGAAGGAGACCTGGGATTACCTGCCCTTCACCCATTGGGAAACACAAGTGCTTTCTGGTTCAGGAAGAGACAGGCCATTCAGACTCTCTAAGGCAGTGGTTCTCAACCTTCTGGCCCTTTATTTTTTTAAAAAAACACATTTTATTGATTTTTTACAGAGAGGAAGGGAGAGGGATAGAGAGTTAGAAACATCGGTCAGCTGCCTCCTGCACACCCCCCACTGGGGATGTGCATGCAACCAAGGTACATGCCCTTGACGGGAATCGAACCTGGGACCTTTCAGTCCTCAGGTCGACACTCTATCCACTGAGCCAAACCGGGTACAGCACCTTCTGGTCCTTTAAATACAGTTCTTCATGTTGTGACCCAACCATAAAATTATTTTCGTTGCTACTTCATAACTGTAATGTTGCTACCGTTATGAATCGTAATGTAAATATCTGATATGTAGGATGGTCTTAGGCGACCCCTGTGAAAGGATCATTCGACGGCCAAAGGGGTCGCGACCCACAGGTTGAGAACCACTGCTCTAAGGTATATCTAGAGGTAACTGGCCAAGCAGGAGAACTGACCCCATTTTATATTCAGGTGCTCTCCCATCATCTAAACACAGGTAGTCACAATGTAAGACTGCCATGCGGTCAGTCACATTGCGTCCTACTGGATTTTAATGCCTGTTTACTAGCGGGGATGACATTGAACATTGTATGGCGCCCGTCAACATGAATGTGCTTATGGTTTCAAATGAGGGTTTCAGCCTTCTGAAGCCAATTACTTCTGCCTAAGTGGGAAGGGCAAAGCAGAGCTATGTCCACAGCTGAAAGAATAATTTTTTAAATAATAATAATCAATATACACAATGATGCTGTGACACAACAGAAATTGTGTGTGTGCACGCACACACACACACATACACATACACACAGGCACAAACCTTTTAAAGAGATATTTCTGAAAGTCTGTGTCCAACAGTGTTAACCCGGAGAGATGCAGAAATGTCAGACACATTACATGGGCAAGACGTGCGGCTGGCATTTGGCTGCCAGCAGGGGAGGCGTCCTCCCCCCACTAATTCCTCAGGAACCTCAAGCTGCGTCTATCTACAGGGAGGAGAGGGAAGAGGGAGGAGGGGAGAGCAGATATTGCCTGTTATGTTTTTCCTCTGCAGCTGGAGCTGGCCTCAGCTGTGGGGGCTGGGGCTGCTGGTGAGGGTCTGTAGTTAGGGGGACACACAAAGAAAAGCAGCCCCCTCCCAGCTAGGCCAGTGGTGAGCCAGCCTCTCCTGACCATCTGTGAGGCTAGCACCATCAAACCAAGCCACACCGCCTCTTAGGGGCACTCGGCTGGGCCTCCCTTCAGCCCGTGAGTTGTCCCCAAAGGAAGGTGTGATGGCAGCTCTGGGTAAGGGCTTTGCAAGGACCCGTCCTCACTGACTGAGTAGTTGGAGCATTTGCTTTTACCCTTCGGTTGGGCATCTAGGGGGAGATGGGGACTTGGCAGTGAAACATACAGTAGTTTGTCAGATGGTGTAATTGCTAATTCCCATCAGGCTGCCCATCGGAATTTTTTTCTGCTGTCCGCATAATGGCTGCCAGATATAGCCCCAGAAAAATATTTTGTGAAAGTAGATATAAACTGGGAGTTATTAACGGTAAACATGCTATGTCAAGCGTCTTGTGTCTGTTGCCAAAATACTCTTTTGAGTTCCTCTGGCCACATCTGTCACATTTTTCACCCTCCAGAGACCTACAGGGGTCTCTCTCTGTGCACTGATCAGGTTGACCCTGGATTGTAGCTCTGTGTTAAGACGTTTGTCTTTTTTCAATAGGAAGACATGTCCTTTTTTTCAAAAACGAAGAGAGGAAGAATGACTTATTCTATGAATTGAACTTTTCTTCAAAATGTGCATTATTCTTGTAATCTGTTGGTTAGTATGCCGAACTGACTTTTTAGAGGCTCCTGCATCTTCTGCTGCAGGTGGCTGGGTTGCCAGCATGTCGTCAGGTGTGCCCTTGGCCTCAAGGGGCTGGGCTGCTGTCACGTCAACCCCAATGCAGTTACGATGTTGCCTTGCATTCATAAAGTCGTGTTATTGATGTGACCAAGTCGGTCTCATTTTATCATTGCACACACCCTTTGTAGTAGGTATGCTGTTTTTATTCGCTCCATTTTGAAAACGAGGAAATGAAAGGTAAAGGGCTGTCAGGGGTCATACAACTGGTAAGTGGACATGGTGGTGTTTCACAACTCACCTCATGTCTCAGGGTTTGTTTTTCTGATGTAAATCACCTGTGGGTGGCATAGACACACCACACAAGCATATGCTCCTACTTCCATGTTATCTGTGATTCAAGTATATGTGTATGCATACATGATTGCATATGTGCACATAATTATTTTTTCCTTATTTTTGACTACGTTTTTGTTCTTTGGGCTGCAATAGGCACAGTTGTGAAGCAGAACAAGTTCAAGTTGAGCACACTTTTCTCTCACTTCTACACATGTGCACACACATGCACATACTATCACAATGCACACACACATGATTTCACATGCACATGTTCTTATATATGTATACATGCTCTCATACATGCATGTATATATACACATGCACACCCCTCCTGTGCACATGCTCTCACATATGCACACACTTACACATGCTCTCACATAGGCGCATGCTTTCATGCACACACATGTACATGTACTCATGTATACATGCATGTATACATGCTCTTATACATTCACACACCCACATTTGCACACCATGCTCTCATGCATTTATACACATGTGTGCACACATCCTCGCACACTGTACACACTCCCACGCATGCACACACTACATATGCTCTCGCACATGCACACACATGTACCCACACTTTGTTCCTTAGGAACCCTGAGGCACTTGAGCTTCCTCTCATTTAAGAAGGAAACCATCAATAAATCAGATAAAGGGTTAATATTACCTCTCATGTGTCTAGAGAAACCAAAGGGGTGATCCTATAATGGTGCAATTTCATTTCCATTGATTTGTGTTGAAGGCATAGGGGAACAGAGAGAAAATATCCCAGCATCCTTTGAATCATCACACCTCAGTTGCCTCAGCCCTTGAGGACGAGCAGATATGCCCCCGAAAGCTAGGAGGGCAAATGCCCTCACCCGGAGCCTGGGTTTTCCTCTGTCTCTTCAGACAAACCTAGTGTTCTCTTGGGAGTCAACCTTGAGCACTGAGAACAGCTCATCAGGTGCCTAGAACCACATTGTGAAGGCTGTTTAGGTCGCCCCATACAGTTGAAGGGGATGTGATACCTTCTCTCAGCCTTCCCCCTTCCTTCCCCCAACCAAGGCCACACCTGCAGTAGCAAGTGGCCACTGATTCTTTGTGAGAACACAGGGACGGGCTGGAGATGTCAGGACACAGATTCCCAGGGAAGCGTGTGACACCTCTCTGAGCAGGTTTACCAAGTACGCTTGGCAGCACGTTCTCACACACCTTTCCTTCTGCTTCACAGACATGGCACAGGTGCTGCGTTACATTAGCTCCTTTGTTGGGACTATGTTTATATCCTCAAGTGTTCTTAGATCCTTTAATAATGGCCTGGCTACTTTCTAGAACAGCAAATGCCTTCCCACCTCTGCCAGGTCTGCCTCGCGCTTTCGCCAGCACCCCGTGCAGAGGAGATGCAGAATAGCACTACCATTTGCATGGCAAGGGCTGTCTTTTATACTTAATTTTTTGAAGTTATTCTCTTGAGAAATAGGTGGAGGGTAAATTCATAAATCCTTAAAATGTCAGAGCTGCAAGGCAGTATAAATTACAGGTGATCCCATTGTCTCGCTATAATGATGAAGAAATTGAGTCCCAGGGAGGCTGGGATTTGTCCCAGTTTATCAGGATAATGACTGTGTGGCACGCTTTCTGTGTGCCTTTCACATGCCCCTCTAACCCTCATGGCCCAGCTCTCTGTCCTGAAGGCTGACCATGTAGTGGGTGCCCCTTGTCCACTGGCTGCCAGCTGGGAAGAGATTAGAGGCTGGAGGAAAGAGAGGCAGGGTACTGACTGTCAGTGTCCTCCTCGTCATGGTGCCATGGTTGGCTAGTTCCCTGTACCTGGGATACAGCCCCTTCCAGGTGGCTCTGTCCATACAGATTTTTCTTTCTGGGTCCCTCTGGTCTCTCCTCCTCCATGCCCCCTAATGGCTAACAATGGTAACAATTTCCCTGTTCAGAGCTCATGACCTTGGCATTCCCCCCTCCCACATCAGAGTCATCTAATAATGATCATATATCTACTGGGCCCGATAAAAACATTGAGATAGTGCCGGAAGGACCACATGCAGCAACATCGCTGATGGGAAAAGTTTCACCTTTGAGTCATCGGTATGTTTGCACCAGCAAACTGTGAGTGCCATAGGATCCACTCCTGGGCTGGAAAGAATCAAGCAACGCAGAATCCTCCTGACTTGGGGCTGGCCTGAGTAACACACTGTTCCTAGTATCCCACGGCTTTTTAGAAGAGAATCAATGTGGCTAATTTCCAGTGTCTCTCTTTCTCGTACATAAACATAAACACACACCTGAACTTGCCTACATACACCGATCTCACGTAGTCTACAAATGAGCTAAGACCAGCTCCCAAGGAGGAAAAACACTTATTCTACTACTAGAGGCCTGGTACACGAAATCCATGTACTCAGGGGGGTCCCTCAGCCCGGCCTGTGCCCTCTCGCAGTCCAGAAGCCCACAGGGGATGTCTGACTGATGGCTCAGAGGGAGCGGGCCTAAGCCGGCAGTCAGACATCCTTAGCGCTGCCGTGGAGGCAGGAGAGGCTCCCGCCACCGCCACTGCATTTGCCAGCCTTCAGCCCAGCTTCTGGCTGAGCAGTGCTCCCACTCTGGGAGCACAAAGACCACCAGGGGGCAGCTCCTGCATTGAGTGTCTGCCCCCTGGTGGTTAGTGTGTGTCATAGTGACCGGTCATTATGCTGTTTGGTCAATTTGCATATTAGCCCTTTATTATATAAGACTAGAAGCCCAGTGCGTGAAATTGCATGGCACCGCCCACCCACGTGGCCTTGCCGTGCTCACAGCCCCATCGTGCTCACAGCCCCGCCTTCCCACACTGGTCTTTGGTTGTTACAGCATTAGGGTCAGAGGCCTTTTATAATATAGATTAGGTGATGGAGAACTTAGCCAGATCAAATTACCTGCCTAAAGCATTAGAACTTGCATTAAAGAGTTAAAGATCCAAATGTGTAACAGACAATCGTCTTCCCAGGAATCTGCTTGCCTCCCATTCTCTCACCTTTATACATACATTTTGCCTGTGTGAGACCCTGCGTGACTTCAGTGGATGGGATGCCCTGCTATGCAGAGTCCTGGTTGTCAGTGGGCAATGGTGAGGTTAGGGATGAAAAGCCCGGCTTAGATATTCTGGTGTGGATCTCCATATATCAGAAAGGCTTCTGCTGTGCTGGTTCACTTCCATGCTAAGGCATTCACAGAGTCATTGCCACGACGTGGTCAATCCATTAGAAAGTGGCATCAGCATTCGCCGTGTCGTTCCCCTTTCTTTGACCCAGTTCTCAAAATGTCCACCGAAAGCTGTTTCATTAAGCTCGCAGAGAGGGTGCAAGGCAATCGAATTCCTCTTGCTGTTCCCAGAAGAATTGCTCTCAGGCCTCTGCCTCTTACCCTCCCAAAGCTGCTGTCCTTAGGTCCAAAGAGTGTCTGCGTTTAGGAGGCACTTCACCAAAATCCAGTTGAACTGTCAGGGTTTTTTTCCTTCCTCTCTGTATTCCTCTTCCATGATCACTGATTAGAAGTTACAGTGATAGATTTATCTAGCTTGTAAATCTCATATTCACGCCTTCTCTCTGGCCTGCCTTCTCCCTGCTGAGCAATGCCAGAAACCAGGACGTGGCCTGTTAAATATTGGCACTCAACATCACAAAAGAGTGTCTTCCAACCTCCTGTGAAGGCAGCCCATGCGAGGCTCATGGCTTGGAGAAAAACGTGTTCCCAGCAAGGGAAAGTGCTCCTGGAGCTTCATGCTCTATCCTGCCTGGTGGTGTCTGACCTATACGGTCCATAAAAAGCACAACTCTCACCAACAAGCTTCCCCCAGCTCACAAGTCTATGTCATTTTGCTCTTCACATGAGATTCTTTATGCGGAGAGTTTGAAATTGCAGCCTCCAGCTCCCAAGAGATCAGCACATGCCACGTGTCCCCAAGCACCACAACCAGCTGAGAGACTGAGGCACTACAAGCTGAGCGGGGACGGTGCTATGATGATAATGGTGTTTCTGGTGGGAGGGGAATAGAAGAAAGGCAAAAGGAACAAAGGAAGAAGGAGAAAGATGCCTTGCATGAATGCAAACACATTATCTTCCATTGCTCAGCATCTTTCAATGATCAGAGTCATGCTAGCACCAAACTTAGGGGCAGTTTGCGAACTCCACTGTCACCAGGCCTTGAATAAGTGATGAATGGCAGTGGGGACTTCTGGCTTTTCATGAATGTCTTTTTATACCTAGAATGTTTCTCCCATGGAGACTGAACTTCCCCTCACTTTAAATTGTCTGTTTACTTTAATTAAGCCTCCCACAATTCTTCAACCTGTTGAACTTGACAGGCATTCATTTACAAAACGCATGTTTTCTTTTTCTTTCTTTCTTTACTTTATTATTATTTTTTTTAACGTTAGCCCTCTTATCCTGACCTGCTTAAGAAGCCAATGAACCGCGAAAGGACCATCCTTGCTTTCTTAGGGAAAGGTGTCCGAAGCAATGAAAGCCACAATTCCAGGCCCCTCCTGCTCATCCTCTAGGCTGTGTCTCTTTCTCTTGGCTTCTTACCATAGGCATCTTTACATAGGGTCTGGTCGATAGGGAGATGCCAGAAAATTCTCAACTTAGCAGTCCTGCTATGGCAAGAAGAAAAAATAGATTTGGGGGAACAAAGTTGAGAGACTGCCGAGTTTTTCTTCCACTCCTTATCCCCTGATTTTAAGCTGCAAGCTTCTGTTTTTTTAAGTCTCCGTCCAGATTTTACTTCTCCTGGGAAATTTTAAGTGACCCTCCCCCACCCTCCCCACACCACCCACAACTCAAGTAAGGTTCCTCTCCCCTGCTCTCACAGTACCATCTGCTTTTCCCATCATAGCGCTCCTTATATCCTATTTAAATTAATTTAGCAATTTAATTTAAATTGTCTGGATCGTCGGCTCTCCAAGGAGTCAGATGCCGTCGCGCTCATTGTGGGAGCCCACCTGGCAAACTGTGGCTTCTCTGTGGAAAGTGGTTGGCGAGCTCTGTGGTCTGGAAGCGGGAGAGAGCCTTCTCCCTCGCCTGCCTTTGTGTTTCAGACAGTCCACTGAGTCTGGCGTGCGTGTGGCACATCCGTCTGCCTTTTTAGGTCTAAATGGAGCCCGCTGTTAGGCGGAACCTGGGCATTTGGAGACTGCGGGCCTGAGGATGGCCTGTTTGCCGGCTCCAGTCTCTCGCCCGCATGCAGAGAAGGCAGATCGGGGCCAACATACTTATTTATGATCTCCGGATGCCTGCGCCTTCCCTGCCTGCCCACGGGGAGCTCTCCTGCCAGCCTCCTCTCCGCCCCGCCAGCCACACGTCCCTGCTCTGATGGATGGAGCTGACCAGGCAAATTGCTGTGCTGATGAACGGCTCGGCTACCTGGGCACGTGTTCCAGGGCCGTCTCCAGGGATAGACCACAGTTTAGAGAAGGATTCATCCACAGCCGGGGGTGAGCCTGGCAGCCCTTAGTCAGCCGAGGATGGGAGGAGGCGGGTAAGGAAGATGAAAGGACTCCAGGACCAGGGCTCACTCTTCAGCCACCCTCAGCGCCTGTCCTTGGGCTGGCTGAGAAACCCCATTGCATTTTTCACGCCTCCCAGGAACTTATTCAGATGGAGACCCAGAGGTCTGGGTGTCACTGGGCTCATTGAAAGCGAGAAACCAAGAAGCTGAGCTGAAAGCACTTAAAGGAAGGGTGCATTACCTTAAAATATGCAGATGGGAAACTGACATTACCGTCAATGTCAGGAGCCACCTTTCCGAGTAAACACTCACCCCCGGGCACACGCGGGGATGTGTTCCTTCCCGTTTACAAATGACTGCCTATGCAAATGCGGGGGGTCAGAGTCGTGCCCCGGAATGTGGGCTTGTCTTCTTTCATCTCTCCATAATGAGGAACATGCAGGAAGCTGTCAGGAAAGGCATCACGGACCCGCTCGGTGCCTGCCGGGGAGGGGGGGTTCAGTGGCAAGGCTGCCAGCTGGTTTCGTGCCGAAGTATGACATCAGTCTCTTGTATGATCTCGCATCCTGTGTAAATGTAATGTTTTGGCCTAATGGGCAGGATTAGCAAGAGCTGGGAAGCCATAAATGAAAGTTTCTTGTTTCCAGAGAGCAAGTCAGAGCTTTTATGTCATCTGCCGCGCAGCTCTCGATGAATTTAAATGTATCTCTTGGGCTTTGGTAATATTCGTGTTAATGTCAAAATTGATCCCATTGTTATTGAGATGTGTGGTTTCTTCAGGCCCTGGTGGCACTGTGCCTGCGGTTGCCGGGGCTGATGGGTATCTGCATGGGATATGTGCCTTCCAACCTCTCTCCAGAACGGAGTGAAGTTATCCGTGGCGCCCACTACCAAGTGCCGTGCGTAGGTCTGCATTCTTCTATAATTCACTCATAAACTGAATTGGTATTCCCCGAGTACCTACTGTGTGCCAGGCACTTTGCATGGCTCCTTGAGTGTAACAGTGAACAGCAAGATCTGGGCTCTTCTCCCAGAGGACTCTTACCGAGATATGGAGAGGAACAATAAACGTGAGCAAAAGGATTGTAACTGCACATTGATGTTAGTGCTTCGTGGGAAGACAGCTGGAAGAGAAGACCGGGGATTGTGGAGAGGGGAGCTTTCGATCTGGTAGTGGTGAGGCAATATTTGAGCTGAGACAGAAGAGATAAGGCTAAGCTAGACTTGAAAACAGAGAGAGAAGGAGCTTTAAAGGCAAGGAATAAGTACCTGCAAAGGACCTAAGCTAGGGAAGAGTTGTGTTTGAAGAACTAAATGGCCATGCGCACGTCTAGTGCAAAGTGAGGAGGCAGAATGGGATGAGTTGGAATTAAAGAGGCCTCCACAGAGGAGAGATCACTAGGGGCCTTGCAATCATGGTAATTGAGCTTATTAGTTTATTCTAAGTTTGGTCAGAAGCCATGGAAGGATGTTTCTGAGTTTCAGTCTCTATCTTTTAAAACTATATTTTTATATCAAGATATCTATGTTTGTCTATTATAAAAACTATATTTTTATATCTATTATATTTTAGAAAGAGAAAATAACAAGTGTTGACAACGATGTGGAGAAATTGGAATCCTTATGCATTGCCGATGGGAATGTAAAATGGTGCAGCTGCTGTGGAAAACAGAATGGCGGTTCCTCAAAAAATTAAACATAGAATTAACATATGATCCAGTGATTCACTTCTGAGACTATTTTCCAAATAATTGAAAGCAGGGACTCCAACAGCTCTTTGTGGACCCATGTTCACAGAAATTTTATCCATAGTAAGCAAAAGGTAGAAATAAACTAATTGTCCATTGACAGATGACTAGATAAGCAAAATGTGAGAGGTACTCACAAAGGAATAGTATTCAGCCCTAACAAGGAAGGATTCTGGCTCATGCCTCACCGTAATGAACCTTGAAGACATTCTGCTAAGTGAAAGAGCCAGACACAAGAAACAACTATTGTACAATTCTATTTACATAAGGTGCCTAGAATAGTCAAATTCATAGAGACAGGAAGTAGATTGGTGGTCGCTAGGGGCTGGGAAGAAGAGTGATGAGGAGTTATTACTCAATGAGTATGGTGTTCCCATTGGGAAAAATGAAAAAGTTCTGGAGATGGATGGTGGTGATTTTCACATAACAATGTGAATATAGTTAATGCCATTGAACTGTAAACTATGGCTGGTTAAGATGGTAAATTTTGTGCTTTGTAAAGTTTGCCACAATTGTACAAATCTAAAAGAAGAAACACACTGTATCTTACACTGTATAGAAAGGAGGTGAGAGAACAGTTGGAAAGACAGACAGGAGGTCATTGCTCCAGTTCAGTATTAAGAGAGCAGTGGTCCAGGGTAAGAGAGATGCAGAGAACCTGTGGATCTGAGATGGATATAAAAGGACAGAAGCTACAGGTCTTATTGATGGATGATATGACTGTTCATTATTTGTACTCTGATACACTAAAAGTCTTCAGACCACACTTGTGGAGGGGGGTGGTAAAGACTGATGAAAGGCCTTTGACTGGCAGATATGTTTAAGCTTGATATCTTGGTCACAACAAGGCAGGCTATATTCTTAAACTCTTCAGGAGTCTTGGATGGAGTGTGGGAGCTATTGCTGTTGACATGTGAATGTTTGCCTGCACTGCCATGCAGCAGTCACATGCTCTGGGTGAACATGGCCTGCCTTGTGATTTGCAGTGATAACTAGCATGTGGCTGGAATTGCTCATTCTCTTCCTTATTAGTAATGCACGTCTTCCATTAGCATATGCAACTAACGACTCCCTTTCCCCTGTGCAGTGTTGACATTCATTGTAATGATTTATTATCCGAGCTAAATAACCCTCAATATGAAACAACAAACATGCCTGTGTTTGTGTTTTCCATTTGTTTTGTTTTCTCTTTCTTGCTTCTGTATAAGTAGATAGTTCTTTATGTGATAATTACATGGTACCCAAACAAACAATTGGAAAACCCACTGGAAAGGTTAAGAATGTCTGCAAGGTTTATTTTTTTAAAAAAATGGAAAAATCCACGGGCATCTCGCATTAGTGCCTTGGGATTTTGAAAATCATTAGATTAGTAAGATGATGTTTGCTATGAGGAAACACACCATATAAGACTTAATGGTCTATGAAAGGGCCACAATTGAACTTCCTGTGGAGTCGCCAAAGCCCCCCCAGGAGTCTTGTTTTATTCACTTGAGATGTTTCCAGAATGGTCTGAACCAGGAGCTTGCAAAGTGGTAGAGTAGTGGCTGGGTCTGGAGTTCTGCAATTGGACTGCCTGAGTTGTATCCCAACAAGCCACTACCGAGTGTGTAACCTTATCGGGGGTGGGGAATGTCTGGCCCATGGTCCATATATGGTCCTCAAAATTATTTGGTCTGCTCTGTCAAGGCATTAGTGATGAGTAAATTAAATGTTTGAGCAAATATAGGAGGCTAATTTTTAAGTTGATAATTTTGTATGGCCCTCGGATGGTATTATAATTATCCAAATGGTGCTTGGAAGAAAAAAGGTTACCCCTTCCCTGCTTTAGATGATATACTTAAACTCCCTGAACCTCAGTGTCCTCTTCTGTCAAGTGGGCACAACAGCCATACCTATCTCATGAGGGCCTTGTGATAATTAACTAAGATAATAAATGTGAAGCTCTTAGCATAATGCTCAATAAATTATTAGCTGTTACTATTGTCAGTAAGCTGCAAATATTGTCATGAGAAAGACATGGTATATGATAATAAATATATGTAAAGACAATATAAAAGGGTAAAGAGAAAAATATATACATTAAGGTCATTATTTGTGCAACTATGTATATGACAGTGAAATTAATGTGGAGTGCTTTATAATATACAAGAGGCCCAGTGCACAAAATTTGTACCCTGGCAGGGGGTGGGGTGGGCGTCCCTCAGCCCAGCCTGTGCACTCTTGCAGTCTGGGAGCCCTCGGGGGATGTCTTACTAAAGGCTTAGCAGGCCTAAGCCTTTAGTCGGACATCTTTAGCACTATTGCGGAGGCGGGAGAGGCTCCTGCCACTGCCGCTGGCTCACCAGCCGTGAGCCCGGCTTCTGGCTGAGCGGTGCTCCCCCTGTGGGAACACACTGACCACCAGGGGCAGCTCCTGCATTGAGCATCTTCCCCCTGATGGTCAGTGCATATCATAGCAACTGGTCGTTCCACCGTTTGGTTGATTTGCATATTAGCCTTTTATTATATAGGATGGAGTTCTTAGTGTCTGTGATAAAGATATGGCAATATTTTACCCTATACAAGAGAGATAAGAAATCTTGAGTCTTAAATGGTTTGATGTTGTTTTGAAATATGTCCTCCAAGCCTGTCCAATGTGGCTCTGTGGTTGAGCATTGACCCATGAACCAAGAGGTTGCTGGTTCGATTCCTAATAAGGGAACAAGCCTGGGTTGTGGGCTCAATCCCCAGTTGGGTGGGAGGGTGAGGAGAGCAGAAGGGCATGCAAAAGGCAGCTGATTGATGTTTCTCTCTTATCGGTCTCTATCCCTCTATCTCTCTATTCCTCTCCCTTCCTATCTATGAATAAATAAATAAATAAGTAAATAAGTAAGTAAATAAATAAATAAAATATAGTATAGTATAGTCTCTTTACAAAAAAGTATGTCTTCCCCAACTCGGGTCATTTTGTTTCTTATTAATTGTTTCCCATGTTAATCACTGTGACCCTTCCTGCTTCCCATCATTTTGGACATTGGAGACTTTTCATTGGCTAATGATAATTTCCATCTCTTAACATCACAGACAATTAATTGAATTGTATTTCACCAGGTTAAAGTTACCTCACCTGGCTTACTGTGGCAGTTTTGTTTTCTAAAGAAAAAGAAACACTAATTTTTTTGTTGAACTTCAGCTTAAAAACCTAAGCAGGTTCTTCTTGCTGCGGGCTTTTCCCCAATAGAAAATTGTTATTGATGTTTTGTAAGTATCATATTCTATTCAAAGGTAAAAGGCTGCTTCCACTTGCCATTTTTCTAGTGATTTTGTTTTTCTACACTGTGTCTGCAAGTCAACACTCTTGGGCTCAATTAAAATATGTATTTAGCCAGTGGATTTGCAGGAAAAAGACCAAACTGGAATACTAATACCTGGGCTATTGCCTGTGAATACAAGGATGGTGCATATGGAGGGATGCTTTCAAGACAATGGCCAGTGAGCTCAGGAAGCCTGGCAGTGATTGCACCTCGCTACACATGTACAGTGGGATTTGGTTGAAATTTTTTAGCACACTCAGGTGTTGCTCATTAAAATTACAATTTGACTGAGATCATATCCAAATAGAAAATTCAAAGCCACTAAAACAATGCCACGGCCTGTCTTCCCCATGCCTAACAACCCCATGGGACAGAGGCTAGTTTTGCCCGACCTCTACTCTGAAGACCTTCCATGTGGCATCATGATTGCAACTCATATTTGTGGAGTTTTTACTACATGTCAAGCCCTCCACCCCTAGCTGGGGATGTGAAGACAACCAAAGGCAGGCACAGCCTCTGCCTCTTGGAGCTTCCATTCTAGGGACTTGGGAGGAGATGATGTAGATATAGTCATGAAAATCAGAAAAGGTGTCCCTGAAGAGGTGCCAACTGAGCAGGGCAATGAAGCTTAGTGACTAGGAATGATTATCTTAGACAAGGAAAGCAAGATACGGCCTTGTGGAAAGTAGGGGCGTGAGCAGGTCAGGTTCTGAGAGCAGTTCTGAGTGACTAGAGCCAGAGACAACAAAGTCCAAAATAATTCTGGAAAAGTTATAAGGACCAGTCCATGGAGGCCACATTAGAAATGTCATCCTGACTTCTTAGACCAACTTCAGTCCATAGTAGGTACTTTTGATATTGTCTTCCCAATGCTTTAGCAAATTAAAGCTGAAAGTGGTGAAATAACCTCATACCTCAGCTGGAAATGGCAGATGCAGATGTAAACCACAGTCTGAGTTTATAACCATCACATTGTACTTCAGCTGGAAGTAGGATGCCTCCCTAACAGTTTTGTGGATTTCTGACTCACAGTGTCATCCAGTGTCAATGTAGTCTTTCTATAGAGTCTATTAATGGAGATAACCATTGGTTTGATTTACAGCCAAATGAAGCCAAGTTAACTGCTGGCAGAGTAAACAAGATACACAGGCAAACTTTTACACCAATTCTTAGGTAGAAATTAGAGTCTGAATACTATTGGCCCCACTGGGCAATGCCATGGCTGGGAGAGAATCATATAGCTTTTTTAGCTGGTATCAAGTTGTGAAGTCCAAAGAGAGTTTAAAGAGAACTAATATTACATTTTTAAGCGATTACAATGCATTTAAGGAATGAAAGTAGTCCTCTGAGGTTCAATATAATGAGAAGAAAAGAAAACGAGAGGGGAGGAAAGTGAAGGGAAGACGAGAGAAGAGAAAGAGGGAGACGTTGCTACAATATTTGCCCACTTCAATCATTCTTTCTTCTCTTTCCTTTTCTCTCTTCCCTGTCAACGTTTTTTGCTTTGAAGCTAAACACTTGATAGATTAGCCTTGCACTAAAGAAAATGCCCCCTTTTGTGTACGAAAGCTTGGTAATTGCTGCAGAAAGATACTTAGTCGCTCATAATATTCATATAATCAGATTAGTTTTGAAGCCTACCTCAGCGGAGGAGGTTGGAGTAATCCAATTCGTGCCTGTTTGCCTCGTCCTCGTGACTGCTTCTCCTTCCCAATCACTTTATCCTTCCCGTTGGCCTCAGAGGGTGCCAGCCAGGAAGCTACCCTAGCATCTCCGAGGACAAGTCAATTACTGCATCATAAAGAAAAGAAAGAGGGAGTCCATTTAAATGTTTGAAGAGGTGTGGGTTTTGGTTTTTGCTTTTGCTTCTGCTGGTTGTTTTATTGGTAGCAGCTGAAATTATCCGGAGGCTTCTCAACCTCTGCTTCTCCAATTTTGTTGGGCAGTTAACATCTCAATTCCTAGACATCTGTCTCGTGACCAATCCATCCTTGCTGAGCTTTGAACATATGGCTGTGTCTGATGGCTTCCCGGATTCCTCCGGGGAGAGTTTTGTAAGATCTCTATTTGAGGGAGCAGCCACACACAGATGAGAGGTACACTCCTGGAATTAATTATTGCTTGCCAAGTTTGAGGATTGATTCGTTCTACGCCCAGAGCCAACGGCTTCATGCTGAAATGTCCTTCATGATCCAGGTGCGGCTCCCCTTCGCAGACCTTCTAACCCAAAGCCGTTTGTTCTTTGCTGGTAATGGTGGGCTTTGTATTTGAACTCCTTAGTTTGAAATCCACTTTCTAATCATAAACATGTAGCCATAGTGAGGGCCATACATTCCCTGGGACTGAGAATTAAGAACAATCTTACCTTGCAACTTCAGGCTTCCTCTTTTCTGTGAAGGCTTCCTTTCTTCTTGAAATGAAAGATGACATTTCAGCTGTCGGACATAGGCCAATGTCAATAATGGAATCCAATCACATTTGACCTACGTTATTCTGCATGAATAATGAACCCATTGTATGTATATATATCTCACACTCCCTGGGAAAGAGGAGTGGCCTCCAGAGTTTCTGATCTTTCCTGAAATGAGTGCTACTTGAACAAATAATACATTTTTTTAAATCCTAATGGTTGATGGAATCTGATGGAGGAAATTAGCATGGTTCACAATGCTAGCTTCCTATTGGTCAGAAATCTACCTAAATGCATGTCAGCTGTGTGAGATTTTCTCATGACCAATGTCACATCTCACTTATGGCTTGATTGGCCTTTTTTTTTAAGGTAGCACAGCTCTCCAGTCTTTTGGAACCTATCAGACCTACTTTTCTGCAAAAATGCACTATTAATAATTTTCATATAGATTGCCACCATGCCAAGCTTAAGTACCTACAATAGCCAGGCTTGCATTTTAAATGGAATCAGTATCTGTTGACCAGAAGGATGAGTCAAACTATTCTCCATTCTATGCTTAACCTCTTTGAAATTACTGGCAGTTCTTTTATTTTGGAAGTGTATTTTACAAGGAAGAAGACTTCCTAAATATGATTTAATTCTTTTTTTTTTCTCCAGAGAAATGGGATTTAAAACTTTGTGCTTGTACCCTCCGGAAATGGTTTAACCAAACAGAGTTCAAATATCATAGAAGTGAAAAAAAGAGGCTGTATTGTTTCAGGGCCCACATCAGTCTCATGATAAAGAGAATTAAATCCTCACTGTCCACCAATTGCGAGCCAATCTGAGCCATGAGATATCCTGAAATGACAGAGAGCTTTCAAGTTGAGCATTTTTTGTGTGCTCCGTGGTTGGGAATTCTGTTGGAAAAATATGGTTATAACTATTTTGACAATGTTTAACCTGCTTAAATTGGATTTTTTAAAGTGCACAAATTGATGTTCTGCCTACTTGGAGAATGTTTTAAAGATACCAAGACTTCAAAGAAAAACAGTGTGAATGAATCAGGTGCAAACATCCCTGTATCCATCCTAGCCAAATTAGTTTAGGATTTCCTAGGGCAATGCTAAATTAGAATGATGCACAGGCATCAGGGAAGTACCACTGGAGATCATCTTTTTTAGGGGGTGGGGCTGAGGAAAGTAAAGATATTTCACATCTTGTGGTAATTACTAAATGACATCAACTTCATAGGTATTTTTCAAGGCTGCAATTGAATATTCTTATTTTCCCTGCTACTGTCATGGGAGTTGTGTCAGCTCCTGGTCCATTGGAATTTGGGGTGCCAGGTGACCTTTCTGACCTTCACTATTCTCCCTTGCCTACATACTTGGTCAGCAGATATCTTTCTGCTTCTTACCGCAGGGTAAATTAGGTCTCGAAAACAGCAACGCGTATTAGACACCATATCAGCTCCAGAAGCTGAAAGCATTTTTTTTAAATGAAGCCAGCGAGATGGAGTGATCTGCTTGATAATAAAGCTTAGCTTTAATGCCAGCTCCATGCTGTTACAGCATATTACTAAACAGCAAGAAATGTGGCACAGATGTTGTGGCGGCCATATTTTACACCATCCAAAAGGTCATGTCGCTTGTTATTACATTCAGAATCAATATTAAGTGAGCGTTCCAAATTTCAGCTGTCAGTTGAATTTATTGCTGCAAAGCAAAGCTGAAGGTTTCTCTACTGTGATTCAAGCAAGCTAACAAATTAACTAATATAAGGGCATGCCTAGAAGAAGCAGGTGACCCACATGCCAACAGCAAAAGCTGGGGTCTTACATAGCTGTGAGAAAGGGCTGCCCCAGTTGCCATTCAGAAACAATTGCCATCTCTATATTTCAGGAAGGGAAGGAGGGAGGAAAGGAGAAGGGAATGGAGGGACGAAGGGAACTAAGGGAAAGAAGGGAAAGTAGGGAGGGAAGGAAGGAAGGAAGGAAGGAAGGAAAGAAGAAAGGGAGGGAGGAAGGAAGGAGGGAAGGAAGGAAGGAAGGAAGGAAAGAAGGAAGGAAGGAAGGAAGGAAGGAAGGAAGGCTGACTCTCAGGTGGATGAAAGGGCAGCTTCTTTAGATCATGTCTGTTGTATAAATGTCTGCCTGACACTGCTCAGAATAGTTAGCACACCTTGACTATAACTTGCATTGCCAAATTCGCCTAAGTATCTGGTCACCTAGGCTTACTCCAAAATCTTTCTGAGATCTAGACAAGAAACACCAGGCCAGGTGCTAAGTGAGCTATATGTCTATCTTGCCATTTATCATCTCAACAGCCGTGCGAGGAAGAGTCTTTCTTAGCTGTAGTCAGTTCTACAAAAGGTACAAAAATATCTTATAGATGGGCACTCATTTAATTAGTACATGGACACACCCGCAGTTGCCTAAAATGGTTTATTAAAGTGAACTGGGGGATTCAAGTTAGTGAGAAGAAATTGTAGGTTATATCCATCATCAGATCAAGAGGGTTCTACACGGTCTTAGGAAAGCCATATCAACGTATTCTGCGCAGAATGGCTGGTGAGAAAATAGTGTAGACAATTGTTGGCTGCCATGGGCAAGCCTGTGAATCCAGATACCCAGGATTTGCTCCGAGATTATTTTTAAAACGTATCCTTTACACTCTCTTTGTCTGTGATATGGTCTTTCCAGTGCATCTGTTGAGAGAACGAGTGTTGCCCAATTAGCAAGTGGTCCTGAAGATGTACTAGGGCTTCTGCGGGATGTGAGAGCTCACAGGGCCGCCTCACCAGGGGGAGGGAGCAGCGGGGAGCCAGGCTGTGAGGTCCCTTGGCCGCTGGGACTCCTCTCCTGAGAATTCTCAGCTCTTGGTGGACGATCTCGACTCTTGGAGATGATCTCCTGAGATTTTGGACACATTAGTTAATCTCCAAACTGCTGGCGACTCAACACAAGGTTTAAATGAGGTCTTGAGATGCTTCTTTGACAAGTCGTACGTACTCATGTCTGCATATTCTCTCTTATTCTGCTTTCTGTTACAAATGCAAGGGATGGTTTTTAATTGACTTTGCTAGGAGTGTTTAGGGGGCAGAAATCTGTAATTCTTGTAAATAAATACTCCAGTCAAGGACTATTCATTATTCAAGATTCAATAAACATTTTTTTTTGAGTAGGTACTCTGGGTTAAAAAGATAAACAAGACAGGGTTTCTGTCCTCAGGGATTGGTGCAAAAGTACGTGTATTTGAGTAAGTATAGTGCAGTGTAGCAGCGTGTAGTTGAAAATCCTCTTACCTTTTGACCCCGCATGTTTATTTCTAGAAATGTATCCAAAGAAACTGCAAAATTATGTTTAAATGGAAATTAATTCTTTCATGGTGATTGACAGCTACGTAAATGCTCACTGACTATTTCTTGAATAAATAAATATTATTATGAGCTATTTATAAAAGCAGAAGTGGGAAATTTCTAAATATGCAAAATAGAGAACTAGTTAAATATGACATGTACAAATTAAAAGATTTCAGAGGAATTTACAATGTTGTGAGGATTTTTAATGACAGGGAAGATTTTCTAAATATATTGCTAAATGAAAGCAGCTTACAAAGAAATACACGTAGCACCATTTTGATTTTGTGAAAAGCAAATAAATGCACACACAAAGAGAAAAGCATTCATATCCTGCATGACCAAAGCAAGGATTGATGGGGTAACCAAAACAGTGAAGCAAGGAGTCGTGAAAACCAATCCAAACATATCTAAATATTTTGTTTCTACTTAAAACATAGAAAACTATTTTTTCCACTGATCTTAAACTGCACTGATCTTAAGGGGCGAGGCCAGACTTTTCCTTTGAGTGTGAAATTGTTTCTTCCTTGCAGAAACAGCTCCCATTATGCAGCATACATGATTTCCTACTTCAGTTCTTCAAAATAAAGCAAGAAATTGAAAGGCTTGCAAAGAAGCCTGAAGCCTGAATCCTGCTAGATGGTGACATGTTCCCCATCAATTTTTTCCAGTTGTATCCATACCTAATTTGACAGCATTGTTTGTAGCAATTTGCATGCATTGAGGTTTCCTCAAAGCACTGAATTCAAGAAAATGCTTTGTGTTTTCACTATTTCATTGGTTCATGCTATATTTAACTGAATTGTGAAATTAGATTAAAACACAAGTGACATAAATCGGTTTGGGGAGAACATCATTTGCAGGAGCAGAAGGGAGAAGGTTATTAGAGAGTCGCCTACAAGCTGTATGCCATGGATATGTTTGTGTGTTTTACAGAGGGACGGGAAGTAGGAGTTAATCCAATCCATCAGTCAAATGAAGGTCAGTTACGGGGGCTTTGGGTGTATGCTAGAGCAAGGAGAGAGGAGATAGTGACAGAATAGGTACCACGTGTTAATAGTGCTTATCTCTGGAAGAGGGAATTTTTAGAGATTGTCATTCTTTTTCCTCTTCTATGTATTATTTAAACTCTTTACAAAGAATAAGTATACTTTTATAAGCAAAGTATTCATTTGCTCAATTTTTAAGTAAATTTTGAAAATAAAAGCTGCAATGTGGTTACATGTTACAGTCTGTGTTTGAGAGGTGGTGTGACAAATACCTTAGCAGCACTGTCTTTGCTCTTGGGCTCCCTGGCTTTAAATCTCAGACCGGCCACTTTTAGCATGTGAAACTTTGGGCAAATACACTTTAAACCCTCTATATTGCCCCAGCTTATATAACTGAACAATAGAGATAATGGTATTAGCAACCACCAGCAACCAATGCTATCAGTTGTGAAGACCAGATAAGGTATATCGAGATCTTAGGAGACCACTGGATGCAGGGAAAATGCTTAAATACTAGCTAGGTTCTTGTTTCATTATTCTTTTTCTTAGGTCACCAATGGGCTTCATTCCTAAATTGTGAGCCAAAGCTGAGATTTCCATATCATTCTCAGAAAAATGCAAGGAAGCAAATGATTAAGTGAGAGTTTGTGTTTGTCTTGACGTTGTAGGGTTGGGTGGGCAAACTATGGTCCACGGGCCAAATCTGACCCACCACTTATTTGGGGAAATACAGTTTTCTTGATCACAGCCACAGCTTTCATTTATGTATCATATGGCAGCTTTCACGGTGCAACAGACAGAGTTGAATAGTTGCAGCAGGGACTGCATGGGCTACAGCAGCTAAAATATTTACTCCTTGACTTTTTATAGACAAAGGTTGCCCACTCCTGCTGTATGGAATCCATCATGGTAGTATCCTTGTAGCCTGGAGTAAAAAGAGAAAGTTTTGTGAGCTAGAAAGAGGCGGGTGAAAGAGGATACTCAGATGTGTATTCCTATCATGTGTGCAAGGAATTTGCTGAAACCAATAAGTGCTCAGGTGCAAGAATAGTGGGGGTTTTTTGTTTTGTTTTGTTTGTTTTTTTTAAAGTGGGGTAAGACCAATGGGAAGTTCTTTATCTGCAGCAACAAAAGTGTTTAGATCTAGTGTGTTAGGCGACAGGGAGCCATTACGGGCTGTTGAGCAGGACAAACATGGACCCGACATGGCTTAAAGGAGGTTACCTGACAGTGGGGTGTGTGCAGGATTGTAGATGGTTCACCTGTAAGCGGAGAATAAGTAGGTGCCCAGTAGAGTTATGTGGCGATGGTGGCG
>NW_006292696.1:13962300-13980793 GCF_000327345.1 Myotis davidii
GCAAGAATAGGTTAGGAGGGAATAGAAAATTAAGTTTCACATACTCCTTTAATCTTTATAAGAACTATTTCCCATGTTCTCACAAAGAGAACGCCATGGGTTTCTTCCCTGGAACCAAGCCCAGTAATACATAGTCAGTGGCAGAGTTTATCCACATTAGCAGAATAGCACAGTCTTTTCTGCAAAAGGAATTAAAATAATTCCAAAATGGGATACTTGATCTGGATAAAACCCCAATTAGGCTCACAGTGCCTTTCTTGAACAGGCATGTGTGCATCCACGTGTAGGCTGCACAAGCTTTCATTGGGGAAAACAATATTAAAACCGTTTATTCCATCAGAATTCCTTTTGCAATGGCAAGACCTGGGTGCTCATCTTGCTAGTTACCAATGTCTGATCTGCCTGGCACTCAACTGAGCCCTTGGCTGACAATGTCAACAGTGTTAATATAGATCAGGCTGCCCCCAGGGCATAGGGTGTCTTTGGAGTCCTTTATCATAGTACAGAACATCATAGTGGTAATGAGGTGAAAGGAAGAGAGTTCCCATCCTAAATGTAAAGAGAAAATAAAAGCATGCTGCATGCAACCTTTAAAAAAATTTTAATCCTCACCTGAGGATATGTTTTTATTGATTTTTAGAGAGAGAGAGAGAGAGAGAGAAACATGGATTGATTACCTGCCATACCAGTCCCAACCTGGGATCAACCCCGCAACCTAGGTACATGCCCTGACCAGCAATTGCCCAGCAATGGAACCTACCACCTTTTGTTATACAGGCCAACACTCCAATTAACTGAGCCACCTGGTCAGGGCCACATGCAACCTTTTAAACTCTATGTAGACTGGCAGTGATAGGTAGGGGATTTTGAACTGCATCTTCAAGGTACTCTGTTATTATTAAAGCCTCCATTGACAAAAGGTCTTTAGCAACTCATAACCAAGAAACAACTCAACAACGAAGATGATGTTAGAGGACATATTCACTGTTCTACCAGCTAAGAAATGCTCTAGAATTCAATGGAGGGAGGAGGGAGGAAGTGGACATGATCATCAGTAGCCTACACCCTAGATTGTGCGATCCCAAAATGCACGCTTTCACTGTGTCCTACATTAACAAGGTTAGGTGACACTTACTAACATGTTGGACTCTTGAAAAAAATTAGAACCTATTACTTCCCATTGTCCTATATACAGCGGATTTACTAGGTCCCACTCTTCCTCTGTAGTCTTGTCACCAGCAGACTTAGAACAACATAAACTAGGGCCGAACTATTTGAATGACTGAGTTTTAAGAGATGTATTAGTCAATAGCTCTTCATTTGATGTTGGAGTCGGGGAACACAGTAGAACAAATGTGGCTGAGAGAGACAGGCATTCTGAAATGCTTGGTAAGCCCTGGAATTATAAAGCTATCCTCCAATTGCTGCTCACAAATACTGTTCCCAGAACAACTCCCTAGAAGACCGCATCCAACAGGAACTGGGGCAGCAGCGGGGGGAGGGAGGGAGGGAGGGAGGGAGGAGTCATAGCCACTCTTATACTTTCATGAAAGGTTGTGAGCTATCCTTCAGTGCTCCAGAGAGGCCAGGGCCAAGCTGAGGAAGCCCCAAGACAAGCCTGGACTATCCCACATTGATAGCGATAAGGGAGAGTTTCCCAGGGCATGGCACTGGCCATACTGCCGGGGAGTCCAGCTGGTCCACACACTTGGCAATAAGTGTACCATCCACATAGCAGGAACAGTATTTGCTGTTTTTACTCTTTCAGTCCCTTTTATTATGTCAAGGAGGAAGTCTGCATTTGATATTAGCATGTCTAACTTCATAACATAGCCGATCTCATTATTTTCAGATTCCGTATTTGTGAACTTGCGTACTCACTAAAATTTCTTTGTAACCCCAAGATCAATACTGTGGCACTTGCACAGTCATCTGTGGATGTGGGCAGAGCAGTGAAAACTGTGAGACATCCTACATACCCGTTCCCAGCAGAGACAGAGCAAGGAGACTCTGCCTTCTTGTATCAGCTCTCATAATGTTAAAAAGTGTTCTTTCACAGTCTATTTAATGTCACGTTTTTTACAAATCTGTGCTTTTTATTGGTAATTCTGCTGCTGAAAGTGGCTCCTGAGCATGGTGCTGTCTGGGGATCCTAAGCTCAGGACAGCTGTGATGGGCCTTAAGGAGAAAACACATAAACATACACGTTAGAAAAGTTTTGTTCAGACATGAGGTACATTGCTCTTGGCCATGAGTTCAATGTTAAGGAGACAACACTGTCTATTAAGTAAGTTGTCTTTAAACAGGAACACACATAAAACAAAGCTTTACAGTGACCAGTTGATGAAAATGATTGGCCAGAGACTTCTAGGAGCCTAACCCTGCATTTCCCCTAAGAGCAATGGTTCAGCATCCCCCAATTCAGCGTCCATGACAACTTTATAGAACATACCTACACAGCCCTGGCTGGTGTTTCCAAGTGGTTAGAGCATTGGCCTGTGCACCCAAGGGTCACTGGTTCAACTCCCAGTAAAGGGCATGTACTTGGGTTGCAGGTTCAATCCCTGTCCCAGGTCCGGGCACATGTGGAAGGCAACCAATCTATGTGTCTCTCTCACATAGATGTCTCCCTCTCCCTTCCCTGTATCTCTCCCTCCCTCTTTTCCACTCTTTCAAATAAAAAGCAATGGGAAAAATCTCCTCGGGTGAGAATTAACAACAACAACAAAAAACATAACTACCACAAACCATGAGGATCATACTTAGAATGAGCTAGCAATAGCATTTGTAAACATTTTTGCTTCCGTGTTTTTATTTTGCATATTTCATATTATATATTTTTGCTGTTACCTTCTATTTATGGGATAAATAGTATTGTAAAGTTTCCTTGTGTTATCAAGTGGTGATACAAAGGTGTTTTTTCCCCTCAAATATATTGGTTTAAGTAAAATAACCGAGTTAAAGAATAGATATTAAGTAAAAGATAGTATGTGCTAGGAAAAATGGCAGTAACTATGCACATAAAATAATAAGTGAAGGCGGTAGGCAAAAAAATAAGTTTATGGAACTCTGCAATTGGAGGAAGCACTTGTTATTCACCTTTCTTGGTGACTGCTTTCTTAGAGTCCCATGCTATAACTGACAAGAAATTTAGCAGAGGTACTGTGACTTAGCTCACTGGGAAAGCAAAGATTAAATGAAAGTGATCAGGTAAGTGCATGGCCATTCTAAACTCAAGGTTAGGCCTTGGCAATCTAGACAAAATTTAGAAAGAGTATAGAATGGGACTTTTCTGTAGTGGAATTCAGTCTCCTTATCTTTACTAGCAGACTTCTGAATTGCTGTTGCCACTATCAGAATAGCTCACCAGACTTGGCCTTTTTTAAAAAAATCTTTATTGTTGAGAGTATTACAAATGTCCCCCGTTTCCCCTCCTGTGGCCCCCCTCCACCTGGTTCCCACCCTGCCCCGAGCCTTCACCACCCTATTGTCTGTGTCCATAAGGAATGCATATATGTATATAAATTCTTAGATTAATCTCTTCCCAACCCCCCCTTTCCTCTGAGATTCAACAGTCTGTTCCATGTTTCCATGCCTCTGGTTCTATTATATTCATCAGTTTATTTTGTTTCTTAGATTCCTTGTTCATTTATTTTGAATTTTAGATTCAATTGTTTATAGAGGTGTGTTTACTGCCATCTTATTGTTCATATTTTCTCTTCTTCTTCTTCTCCTCCTCTTCCTCCTCCTCCTCCTTCTTCTTCTTCTCCTCCTTCTCCCTCCTCCTTCTCCTTCTCCCTCCTCCTCCTCGCTCCTCCTCCTCCTCCTCCTAACTGCTTTTCTCTTTTAGTCTTTGATCATTGGCATTTTATTATGATGTGTCTTGGTGTGGACCTCTTTGGGTTCCTCTTGTTTGAAACGCTCTGTTCTTTCTGGGCATGTAAGTCTGTTTCCTTCATCAGGTAGGGGAAGTTTTCTGTCATTATTTCTTCCAACAGGTTTTCTATTCCTCATTCCACTTCCTCTTCTTCTGGCACCACTATTATGCAGATGTTTATAGAGGTGTGTTTACTGCCATCTTATTGTTCATATTTTCTCTTCTTCTTCTTCTCCTCCTCTTCCTCCTCCTCCTCCTACTCCTCCTCCTCCTCCTCCTCCTCTTCCTCCTCCTTTTTTGCTACATGGTTTGCATCACTCCATGATAGTGTTAAACATACATTAAAAGATTGAACAATATATTTGATTCATTTAAAACATCATTTTCCATGTAAAAGATGTGTTATTGCACCATTGCCTGTTAAAGGCACAATGAATGACTCTTTGTATTCCTCTTGTTTGGGACTCTGCACTTTCTGGACTTGTAAGTCTATTTCTTTCAACAGGTAGGAGAAGTTTTCTTTCATTTTTTTCTTGCACTATCTCTTCTCCTTCTGGCACCACCATAATGCGAATGTTGGTAGGCTTGAAGTTGTCCCAGAGGCTCCTTACACTGTGTTCATATATTTTTATTCCTTTTTCTTTTTGCTCTTCTGATTGGGTATCTTGTGCTTCCTCATATTCCAAGTTGTTGATTTGATTCTCAGCATCCTCTACTGTTGGATCCCTGTAAAGTATTATTTATTTCAATTAGTGTATGCTTAATTTCTGACTGGTCCTTTTCACGTCTTTGAAATTCTCACTAAGATCCTTGAAAGTCTCACGAAGTCCCTTAAAGCTCTCATTAAGATCCATGAGCAATGTTATAACCATTGTTTTGAACTCTGTATCTAGAAGTTTGCTTGCTTTGATTTCATCTAGTTCTTTTTCTGGAGATTTCTTTTATTCTTTCATTTGTGACATGTTTCTTTGCTCCCCATCTTGGCTGCTTCCTTGGGTTTTTTTCTATGTATTAGGTAGAGCTGCTATGTCTCCTGGAATTGGTAGAGTGGCCACTGTTGTTCTACTGTGTAGTAGGTGTCCTGATGGGCCCAGACTTAGCCTTTTAAACACAAATTGGCCAGTGGCCCCAGCAAGCTGGTGCTGCCTCATCTGATGAAGGTGAGTCACACCACCTGTGGCCTCGGGAAGGGGAGGCGCTCACACCACACCCCAGTAAGGTGTCGAGATCCTTTCCAGGCGCCTCCCTGCGCCGCTCCTTTCTGCAACCTGCTTTATCACGGAGATAAAGAGAAGGAAGGTATTTGGCACTTTGAGCAAAAGATGTTAAAAATGAAAAGTACAAGGGAGCCGTCAAACTGAAATGAAAGCAATTAAAGAGACAAAAAGTCCCCTTAGCTGCCTTTTGGGTACTTTTTTGATCTTTCCACCAAGGAATTCGTAGCTTAAAATACTGCTGGCGGAAAAGAAATGAACATTATGGGAAGGCTGCTTCGGATTAGAAAGCAAATGTTAGGTGAGTCAATCAAGCAGCCGTCAGGTTCCGTGAATATGGGGGCTGCTTGCCTAACTCCGTGGCCAGGTTCATTCTGGGCAACAAAAGTCCCAAGTAGAGGAGCAGTGGCTTTCATTCGCTGCATTTCTAACCAGACTCATGTCTCCACTGGGCTTGGCTTTTTTTTAGGATCATCTGACCGACTTGCAGTTTCTGCCACTTAAAGGAAGGGTGGTCGCTTTATTTCAAAGCCCAGCGAGAGGCCAATGCCTCCGGAACTGGGTGTGAGCTCAGGTTCTGTTCTCACCATGGAAGATGAAACATTGATCTGCTCCAACGAGAAGCAGAAATTTATTTTCTCTCTTTTGTGTGTGTTTGTTTTTCCCTCATTCCCCTAGGATGCTTTTGTTCAGCAGCACAAACCTGGTTCAGCTCACCCTGGCAGTCCAAGAGGAAGGGTCAGGCTGGTGTGGAAGATGGTGAGGGCTGGGCCTGGGGCTGTGCAGGGCGAGAGGGCAGCGTGTTTGTGGCTGACCAGTAGATGCCACGGGGCAGACCCATGCAGCCCTGGCTGAAGCTTTGACCGCTGGGAGCTAGAGCGCAGCGTTGAAGAAGGAAGGGTTTCTGAACCCCAGTTAACAAGCCCTCCGCAGCTGCGGTTCCAATCCCCAGGAAACTCATTAATGCAGTTAGATGCCATGGCAGTGCACTCCTAAGACAGAGGGGAAGTGGAACCACCCCTCAGCTCCACGGATGCCAAGCAGCATCTTCATTCATTAGCCCAACCTCTCCTTCCACGCTGACCTCCCGGAGATGCTCTGACCTCTGAGAAATAGCCCAGGCACGATTCCACACCATTGTATTGTTTCTAACGCTACAAAAATGTCAACCAGTGCGTGAAGGGCTCTTTGCCGACCCACAAATCACTTGGTCCTGGTAGGAAATCACACAGATTGAATATAACCTGGGTCAAGCTCATGGGGTGGCAGGCAGGGTGGGGCAAAAGAAGATTTACAGTTGTTCACATGGAAAATGCTGCAATAATTTTTTAAAATATATTTTTATTGATTTCAGAGAGGAAGGGAGAAGGAGAGAGAGATAGAAACATCAATGATGAGAGAGAATCATTGATGGGCTGCCTCCTGCACACCCCCTACTGGGGATCAAGCCTGCAACCTGGGCATATGCCCTTGGCTGGAATCAAACCCGGGACCCTTCAGTCCACAGGCTGATGCTGTCTCTATCCATTGAGCCAAACCAGCTAGGGCAATGCTACAATAATTAATAAATAATAATAAAAGAATAAACTCTGTCTTCACACACTTACAACTGTAAACCTAGTTTTGCCCCACCCTGTATAAGGAGCATCAATGTTTTTGACTGCATGAGAGGAAGAGGGAAGGCTTCTGGGTGTATCTGACTCAACAACAGGGCCCATGGACTGATAACCTTGTGGAGTGTTTATGCAACCAAATTTAGAGTTGCGTAACAAACCAGGACCCCAATAGTGGCATAGTTTAGACAATAGTTATAAGGTTGGGTGCTGGAATCACTGTCTAACAAATTATGTCTCCATCACTTGTTAACTTTTTAGACTTTGGACAAAGCTGCTGAATCTCTGAAGCCTCAGTTTTCTCTTCTGTAAAATGGGGGGTGGGAATAGGGATGACCTGAAAGGTTTGATTTTGGGTTTTCTGGGTTTAGTTAAGAAATAAAGAAAACACTGCGTGACTGTGATTTGCACAGCTTACCTAGCCTGTACAGTGCCTGCAGTAAGAGCTCAATGCTTGCTGCTTCGTTTCCTCCCCCTCCTCCTCTTTCTTCTTCTCTCCCTATGGTTAAATCATTTGAAGCAGAAATAGTGCTTTTTACAGAAATTATTTATCCTTTCATTTTAGGCTAAGTTGGATACTAAAGTCTTGAGAATTTTAATTGTGATCACATGTATACTAGTAGTCATCAGCTGAAAGGTAGGATAGTTCCTGTCCTCTGGAAGTTTACGTCCTACACGTTCTCTGCTCACTTGCTTTTAACCCATCATCTCC
The DNA here is from genome assembly GCF_000327345.1 of Myotis davidii. Lineage (NCBI taxonomy): Eukaryota > Metazoa > Chordata > Mammalia > Chiroptera > Vespertilionidae > Myotis > Myotis davidii. The sequence goes on from NW_006292696.1 coordinate 13,969,717, forward strand.
AGCGTGAGGAGTTATGAGACTTTTGGGTGCTAAAGAAATGGAAAACCATGTTTTCCTCCCTGCCAGCCAGTGAATCTAAGATTTCACACATGTGCATTTGTCGTTGTAATTCTTTTGTTCCAAGAAGGGGTGAAAAGAAGGTTAAAAGGGATGCCATCCATTGAAAGGAAATATCAAAATGTGTACCGGTCTCTCTTTGGAAAAACATGCAAAAGTGAGAGTTTGTTATTTGGGTTTTAGTTCAAGATAGAGGATCTAAAATACCAGCGACAAATGATTTGTGACTCTTACTCAATTTATTCAACTCCAAGCTATTTCAATAAATCTAGGAATTCATCTATATCCTGTTAAATTAAGGTTTTTCCATTTTGAAGGAAATAGTGCCAAATTGATAAAGTCTTTTGAATTATTCTCTCTAAATAGACTTAATCTTCATTAATGCAGCCCTGCGTGGTATTTCGAGCCAATCTGAACTACCAGGAAATTTTTTCACATATCTAATTCTTAAAATAGGCATGATTTCTTTTTTTTTTTCTCCTGTACAGTCTGCCAAAGGCATGTGTGCATAGAGGATTTTATGTACATATAGAGTTTTTCTCTCCTGGTCTCCGATCCCAGACCTCCCTCATTTCTGGATACCATATGATATGCTTTAATGCAGTCTTTGAATTCCCTTTATTTCTCCTGGTTTTTCCCCTTCCATGCCATGGGAAGATAAATCAACTGTTTATTAACATGCACTTCATTTGGGGAAGTCACCTAGGGGAGTTCCTTTCTCTCCTTTTTATTTTCCTGGTTGATGTAGCCACTGAGACTATGTGCATTGCGATTTCCAGGCTCCCTGGATTCAGACCTAGAGAGTAGCTAACACACAATTGATTTCCAGCCCTGCAGGAAGAGGGGAAGCAGTGTAGAAGTCAGATGGATTGATCGCTGCAATGCAGACCCTGTGGGATGCTTCAATATCATCCACGTCTTGAATGTCTGAACAATCCTCCCGTCAATAGGAAAATCCCCAGGATAGTAACTTCATAGGGTCCAGAGAGAAGGTTAAGCAGGCAGGTGTGCCCACCCACCTTCATCCCTTTTCAGGTCTGCCCTGCCGTAATAAACTGCCGAATTTACAAATTCAGGCTTTAGAAATAGGCAAATCCAAGGTAAAAGCATTGAGCGGTAGTGCTGAAGCACCCTAAGGGCCTGCAAACTCAATGTCTACAAGTATCAGGTATCCGACAGTGAGTGCTGAATTACTTTTATTCTTACCGAAGCAAAACACCTGCCTACTTACTCTGTGTTTTAAAGCTTGCTAGGGGGTAGTGAAATAAAGTGGCCAAACAAAACATATCCATGGGTCAGCTTTGTCCTACAGAGTGCCACTTGTGATCCCTGAATTAGTCTCCCTCATTTTACAGAAGAAAAAAACTTAGCATGTGAGACGCGAAGCCCCTTACCCAATGTGGAATGCTGGGAATTTCTCAAACTTCTTTTTATTTCTATTTATTTAATTTTTTGTCCCTGATGTCATTACTAAATGCCATTCTTGAAGTTCAATTTTGAGTTTGGGAAGTCAACCTCTAATGCCTCAGGTACCATGCTCTGTGGGATGCTATTTCTTGTAGTGCTAGACAGGATTCTCTCCTTTAAAAATGACTGAACTTCAGCCAGCTTCAAAGTATTAAAGGGGGATTCATTGCCTTGCACAAGAACAGAGAAATTCTAGCTAAACGCATGATTGGATCCAAATGTTCAAATCGTGTCATCGAGACATATTGTATCTCTTGGCCCTTTTTTCCCTTTCTGTTCGCCTCATTTTCAGGAAGACACTCCCTTGTAATAGCAAGGTGAGTTTTGGTTGGCCTAAGCTTCCAGATCTAACTGTATAACAACCCAAACAAATTATAATGGAGTTTCTCATTCCTAGATATAAACAACAAAATCCTAAGATTGAGTCTCATTGGAATAATTTGGGTCCTGTGCCCTTCCCTGAACCAACCACTATGGCCACGAGAAAGCAATATGCAGATTTAGGCCAGAAGTTGCGGTCTCCCCAGTGAGCTTCCTGGCCTGGGAATGAGGAGGAAAGATTGAGACACTGTTCCAAAAGGAGATGATGGGAGCTAAGCAGGCAAAAACAAGAGATAGCGATCATGCTCCCTCTTCTTATTCTGTTCAGAGCTTATCTCTCCCACCCAGGAACCTTAGCATGGCGGGGGGACTTTGTAGAGTCATGTCTGAGAGTGCCCATTACCTATCAGAAGGCATCTACTAGGGAGCAGTACAATTTCCAAGGAATCGAATGCAAAAGGCTAACTCTTGGCTTCTATTTTCTCCACTCTTTTCTTTAATATACATTATTAAGCACTTACTAAATATCAGGACTCTGTTAAGTGTTTTCTCACATGTTGCTTTATTTTATTCATACAACAGTCTCACAAACCAGAGGTGAGTATCCCAGGGGGCAAGGAGGGAACATCTGCTGGGCGAGGCTCTGAATGATGATGTAGGAAGCAGCCAGATTCCATGTGCAGGAGAGGGGGCCTGGGTGGAGCACTCGGCCCAGGTCTGCCTCAACCAGACTAGTTCTTTTGTCAGTTTTACATTTTAAGTTGCACATACTCATTTTTTTAAGGCTTGAGTACTTAACATTTTTTCCCCTGAAAATCACTTAGCAAGTAATTAAGTGATTTTACTCTCAAAATTCATACAATTATAAATGACAGAACTCCAATTTAACCTCAAAAAAAAAGAGGAAGTGTATTGACTGGGAAGATAGAAAAGTCCAGGAATTGCTGATTTCAGGGGTTCACATCTTGGGCTCCCTTCCCTTCTTGATCAGTTCATTCTTTGATTTCCTGTAGAAGCAAGATGGGTGCCTATGTGCTTCCGTTTCTCTCTTTGTTTAGAGCCTACCTCTCCTCCCAGGCAGCCCCAGGCATTCATCCTTGTCTTCCACCCATCTCGGCAGGGAACAGGCTTTCCTTTCCCAGTAGTTCCAAGAAACGCCCTGTTACTCAGTCATATTAGATCTGCTAGGTACACATTCCATTGCATACAGATCCCTGACCTCTGTGGCCAGAGGAATACCATGCTTTGTTTGCTTGTCATGGGATCAGGGGCACAGCCGTGCACCTGCGAATGGAGGGACACCCTTGCAATCCACAGGGGTTGGGAGTGTGGGAGCGATGCCCCTAAAGGCAGCCAGAGGCTTGTTGGTGGAAGGTGAAAGGTGGCAGCGAGCGTGTCCGCAGGCACTGTGGTAGAACTGGAGTCACAGCGTAGACCTTTAGTTGTAAACGAATACTCTTTCCAATGTATCATGTTGCCTCTCTTTTGTCCTTGGGATGCCATTAAGAATAGTCGCTTCTATATTAACTTTTTGTTGAGTTCTTTTTTATGTTCCCATGGCAATTCCCTGTCTCCCTTTGTCTCCGAGCCTGCCTCTCCCCTCCAGGCAGCTCCAGGCAGCCATCCTTATCTTCTGCTCATCTCAGCAGGGAACAAGCTTTCCTTTTCCAATAGTTCCAATATATGCCCTGGTATTGAGTCATATTAGATCTGCTAGGTACAGATTATATTGTATGGGGACATAAATAGCTGGTGGTGGACGGTGGTCCATGGAGATTTCTGTTTTGCAAAAAGTGGGTGCTGATGTTCTTTACTCCACTGTTTGAGGAGACACAGGCATGGTAGACGTCGGGTGATGGGATCCTGGCCACTGTTGAATATCTTTGTGTGACCTTGAGCCAATGCTCTGCTCCAGGCTCCCTCTCCTTGGGGTTTTTATGAGGTTGCATTGAAACAATACAATATATGAAAAGGTCTTAGCATAGTGCCTACCTCATGGGAAGTATCTCTTCTCCCTTTTTCAAGTGATTTACAGCCAAGGGACTTTTAAATTAGAAATTCCTTAGAACAGGTGAACCATAGATTAATTTACAGTAAAGGGATCTGTAAAAAATGTTTCCTAAATTAAATCTATTTCATCAAGGGAAAGACAGCTGATTTATAACTCATCAACATGAGGAAAGTGTTATTAGTAATTGTGGGCAGCATATACAAGCGACAGTGAAATGCTGAACAAGATCTTGAAAATAAGGGAAATATTTGGATCTTTGAGAGTCTAGATGGTTCGTCACAGAATGGATCTTCAACACTTTGCTTATAGAGCATGTATTGGTTAAGATAACGCCAGCTGGGGTCGTAGAAAAGCTAGGATTCCTCTAGTGACTTAACTTGGAAGAAACATGTATATCTCATTTCCATCACAATCCAGTGGCCAGAGGTCCAGCCTTCGCCATGATTATTCAGAAACCCAAACTTCCCCAGTTTGTGGCTCAGCCTTCCCTTTGCTCGTCAGCATCCTCTTCACTCAGCCATCAGGAAAGCAACCCTGTTTCTTAAACTCTGACCCATCACTTCCTCTCCCTTCCCATTAATGGTTAAGGGATCCTACCTTAATGCAGGTGAAGCTGGGAAATGTAGTCCTGGTACCAACCTTCACATAACAAAGAAGGCAAAGCAGCTCTTTCACCCTAAATCCTGCTGCACCTTCTCGTGATACACGATTCTGTGAGTGCCTCAAGGAGAAAGCTGTGTCTTGTGTAGCATTGAATCATCCTTATCCCGCTGAGTACCTGGTACATAAATGTTTCCTGGCTGATGACAGGAATGAATGAAACAAACTGGTAAGGAATCATGATAGGCCTCAAAAAGAGTTCCTAGGCAAATATTTGCCACCATTTGAAATCCCTATTTTCTTTTTCCTAGTCTCTGTCCTACTTGAATGTCAGATTTAAAAGGAGGATAATCAAACCTTTAATCACATCTGACTAGGAGATTCCTAAGCAAGAGCTATGAGTGCAGGCAGATGGAACCAGCTGTACGGCCATGGTGTTTTGCCCTCTCCCCAAATCCTGGACCCTCCACAGAGCTGAGCCGCCCTCAGTCCTCAGTTCATGGAAGAGGAGCCAGAGGTACCCAGAGAGGGTAGAAGGAGCAGAGGGAGGGTTCCCCTGTAGCTTCCCAGGGGCCATGGGCCTGCTGTGCCCCAGGTTGCTTGCACAATGCAAATGTCCTGTGATTAATGATTATTTTAGCAGTCACATAAACTAATAGGGTCGTCTTTGGTCCTTTTCAATTGTGTTGTTTTGATTCTACTCAGTTACCTTGAATAACCCAACTCAGTGTATACTTTCATTTATTTGTTTTCAGGGCCAACAATATTCTTTGTCACTTCCTCCTCCAAGGCAGCTTAGAGAAATTGTTAAGAGTATGCTCTTTGCAGCCAGACTGCCTTGGTTCAGCTACTACCAGTGGGGAAAATGGGACTTTAATAATACTTTCTGCCCTGCAAGGTTATTATTATTATTGTTTTACAAAAGATGCATAGTGTCTGTGATATAATATGTATTTAATACATGTTAATCAGTATTATCTATATATATAAAAAGCCAGTGACCAGAATGCCATAATGACCAGAACGACTGGTCGCTATGACACCCACTGGAGCCAGCTAACTGGCACAATTGGGGGGTGGGGCCGGCCAGCCAACCTCCCACGATCCCTTCCCCAGCCAGCTCCACCCCCAAATGGGCCCCCACCACTCTGATCAGGGGCAGCACCAGCCAGCCAACCACCCATAGCCCCTCCCCCAGGCTGCTGGCCCCCGCTCGGCCTCCCAATCCCATTCAGGGGTGGGGCTGGCCAGCCCACCACCCACAGCCCTTCCTCATCCCGATCGGCCTGCGGCCCTTCCTCCCAGCCAGCTCCACCCCTGATTACACCCCCTACACACCAATTGGGGGTGGGCTGGCCAGCCAACCTCTCCTGGTCCCTCCCCGAGCCACTGACCCTTGATCTCCCCCCCTACCCCATTCGGGGATGGGGCCCACAGGCCAATAGCCCGTGACCCCTCCCCCAAGCCAGCCCAGCGCTGATTGGGTCCTAATCGGGGCAGGCCAGCTGTCCAACCTCCTCTGTCTCCGCCTCCTGACAGGCCCAGCCCCAATCCATCCCAATTGGAGCCGGGCCACACCCGTGCACAAATTTGTGCACTGGGCCTCTAGTTTTATTATAATTATCCAGGTATTTATACTTGAAAATCTTTTTAAATGAGACGAGATCCTATTATAGTTTACAGATGAAAGCAATAGCCTTGTGGGAGTCGAATTTCTCCTTGCCTGGTTTCTTGATTTAACCTCTCTCTCGGCTCTTTGAGTGTATTTTTTGTTATTAGCAGGCAAAATAAAAAGCAGACTTTTTTTAAAGATACGATGAAGCTGTGCCCCAGCTTTGATTTCTGCACAGAGCCTGCATCCACGTCAGGGCAATTTCTCTGCCTGGATTGATGGCCGCATATGGTCTGTTTCTAAGACTGTTTAAAGCAGACACAAAAGAAATCACACTGGCAGGGCCCACGGCTGGCAGAATGGGAGAGCCTAAGCCAGTGAAAGATGCTGCTGATGCAGACCAGAACATTTTTCAGCTGAAAAGAGGAGCATGCCCACCAGAAGCCTGAGAGAAAGAAGTTATATTTGGGTAAAGCAGCATTCGACTCAGCCGGAAAATGCACATGCTCTCCTTCTCCAGCTATAACACGGAAAAACCAAAATAGAGAGAGGAATCATGGGCTAGCGATAGACCCTGGCCAAAAGAAAACCTGGAAACACAAATGCTGAAGTCCCTGACCCCATCAGAATATAAAAGCGGGGTGCCTGGAACCCCTCTGTCACAGGAATACCCTCTTCCCTCTTCACCGTCCCTGTGGGAATCAGAACTAGCAAGACCTATTCCAACAGAAAGATGATGGTGGTGAAGAGGCAGGATTTGGTTTCCAAGTCGGTTCTCAGCATGTCTTTCCTTATCATATCAGATCTCTGCAAGGACCTCTGCCCAAAGCCCCCATGAATGAAAGGCAAATGTTGTCTGAAGACACAGCTTCTCCATCAAATGCTTTCCATGTTGAAAATATTTCTCCACCATGGGCAGGCAGATATTCAGGGACCACATTAATTCTCCTTTTTGGAAATACAGTGAGAAATAGACCTTGCTTTTCATTTTTCATGCCAACGCTAGCATAAGACTCAATACCTCATGGCCTGTCACATCTCTGTTAAAGGTTCTTATTTCTCTGTGTCCATATCTTATCAATAACTGGCCACAGTATGCATTTGGTTTGGATTGTAAGCTTCAGTGTGTAAGCATAGCATCTCTATAATATCCTTAGATTTTATGTAGCAAAGTACATCTTTAACAAAGTATCTCTGTTGATGTTTTTAAAATATTTCAATATTTTGCATATGTTTTATTTTTCTTAAGTACACTATGTACTCCTAAAATCATGGATTATATCTATACCAATGAGCATAGATATTTTTTTATGTCCCTGTATTTTATATATAAGTAGGGGCCCAGTGCACGAATTCGTGCACCTTGAAAGGAACTGTGGGCCATGAGGCTGTGGTAAGCACAGGGGTGGGTCTCGGCCCATCCTCCGCACCCCTATCTGGCTCTCCAGCCATGGCCCCCAGTCTCCTTTCTGCCAGTAGCCCTGCTCCCACTGCCACCACTCCCATGCGCTGACGGCACCAGCCCCACTCACACCTGCTGACAGCACGGAGCGACTGGGGCCAGCACCAGCAGTGGGTGTGAGCAGCGGCTGCTGCCCCAATCACCCCTCAGGAGCAGGGGAAGGTGGAGAAGCCCTCAGGAATGATTGGGCCTTGCAGCCACTCTCACCCGCAGATGGTGCCAAGTAATCAGGACCGGCACTGGGCACCAGCAGTGGGTATGAGCTGCAGCTCCAGCGCCAGCTACGGGTGTGAGCAGGTCCGACGTTGGCAGCAGGTGTGAGCACCAGACAGGACTGTGGTGCATGGGAGCAAAGAGTTTTCAGTAACCACCAGAGGCTTGCTCTGATGGCAGCGACTGGCGCCCCGCCTTGGTCTGGCACCCCCGCTCACCTGATCCACCATCCTGCTGCAGCCAATACCTGCCATGTCCCACACACGCCCCCTGGTGGTCAGCACATGTCATAGTGACTGGTTGTTCAGTTCTTCTGGTTGTTCTGCCATTCCGTCTATTTTGTATATTAACCTTTTATTTTATAGCATGTAATATCCATACATCCTACATATGAAAATATGGAAATATGCCACATAATGCAGCAGAATGCCTCACATATAGTAATTCTCAGTCAATATGTATTGAATGAATAAGTGAGGATAGTGGTTGCAAAGCCCACAAAGAAAACAATTGAAGCCCTAAGTCTGATGGATGATTCCCACATTCTGTAGTTAGGAATCAGGAAGAGAGTTCTAGTTTTGATTTCATTCCTCTTTCATTGTCTAATAGAGCAACCCTGTTTTATGTGACCTACAGAGTCCTTAAGAAAAATTGGAATTAGTGGGCTAGGATTAAAAATAAAGCAAATATCTGGATTTTCAATTGTGTTTAAAATATGAGACAGTATGACCTCTAAGCCACACCCCAGGTGGCATCAGTCATGTGAAGCCCAACAGCCATTAACCCTTCAGAAGAACAGGTACTTTTCAAGGAGCCCTTGTTCTCAACTCTCCATATTGTCTCCCCAACGGTGAGGATGACTGTCACGTGCCCTTATCATCAAGCTCCCAATAGTGTTTTTCGTCCAGTAAAGAGGAAAAGTGCCTCTATCAAAAGCAGTCATATGGGGAACAGGTCAAGAAGGCTGCACTTTCCCATAGCTAGCTTCTCTCATTTATGGAATCTTCCAGGGTCCTCCAAGCCTGGACATTAGCAAACCCTGTCTTAAGCAAATCATAACAGCCCTGTGCCTTTACTGCAAGTCCCACTCACCTCACACAGCTTTCCCTTGAAGCTAAAAGAGGGCAACTACCTTGATGACGTCATTACTACTCACACAGACCATTCAGATGAATCAAGGGTCAGCATTGACCTCTGGCTTCAAGGTCATCTGGGGGTGACTTGGGGATGAAGGCAGAGCACAGTGGCAGGTGTTGCGTTGGAAGGATGTTGTCTCTACTCCAGGCATGTCCCTGGCATTGCCTGTGACAGAGAGGTGTTTGGCACGCCTCCAAACGAGAAGCATGCCTCCAAAGATGAGCTGGTTCACGGGCGGCTGCAGAGGGCTGCTGAGACTTGGAGACAGCGTGTTCTGCCTGCCTCACTGACTGTAATAGTTCCTTGGGAGCCACAAAGAGCAGTTGTCTACATCCTAAGTTTAGGGGCTTCCTCCAGAGCCCGTGTTTCACTCAGTAGAACATAATGGCTTCCTGGGAGCAGTTGCCAGAGGTCAGATAAACCTGCATGGAGGGCTGGGCTGCTTTGTTGTTTTCTCTAAGGTGACTGGTTCTTACCCCCACAAGGTATTGCTTTGTTAAAGGCAGTTACGTGATAATATCCATGTCAATATCTGTGATGCTAAGAAAAGGGTTTAGCTGTAGGTTAGTGACATTTTCACGGCTTCTGTGGGCACCTTCTCCTCTGAGGTTTCTGTCCTCAATTGAGTTTTCCAATTTGCCTCCTCTTTTCTGCTGCACAGAAAGGGTTCGGGAGGAGAAAATGTTTAATTTTTGAACCCCCTTTTCCTGCATTCCCCAGGACGAGTAGCAAATATATGTTCCTACAGGCGCTTAGAATTGGCTGGGTGAGACTCTGCCTGGGGCTTTGCTCTCATAGGCAGAATAAAACTGTGTCGCCCTACCAGTTTTGCTCAGTGGATAGAGCGTCAGCCTGCAGACTCAAGGGTCACAGGTTCGATTCCGGCCAAGGGCATGTACCTTGGTTGCGGGCACATCCCCAGTAGGGAGTGTGCAGGAGGCAGCTGATCGATGTTTCTCTCTCATCAATGTTTTTAACTCTCTATCCCTCTCCCTTCCTCTCTGTAAAAATATCAATAAAATATACTGTATTAAAAAAACAACAATGTGGTCTGGAATGAAATGTCCTTGCCTTCCCTTCTAAAGCAGTGCAGTACAACCTGGGCTTTGAAATCAAGGGAATACCAGGTTCCACCGCTTCTTGTGTGCTCTTGGGTAAATGACTTGAAGTCTCTGAGGCACTGGTTTTCTGTCTGTGAAATGGGGGTTATAATCATCCCAGCTTCGTGGAATGGTGTTGAGGATTAAAGAACCCAATGACTACAATCACTATATAACCACAGGTCACAGATCATGGTAAATAGTAATACTTTTCAATGTCTACCTCTTCTTCGCCATTCCTTCTTTTTCTTCCTTTCTCTTTGGTAAAAACATGTGTAAATAATATTTTACCTCTAGAATTGCACTTTATCTTTTTTATTGTTTCCAGAGAGAGAAAGGTAGAGGGAATGAGGGATAGAAACATCAGTGATGAGAGAGAATCATTGATCAGCTGCCTCCTACAGGCCCCCTACTGGGCATCAAGACTGCAACCCAGGCATGTGCCCTGACTGGGAATTGAACCGTGACCTTCTGGTTCATGGATCAGCGCTCAACCATTGAGCCACACCAGCTGGGCTGCAGTTTGTTCTTAAGAAACATCAGGGTAATATGCTAATTAGACCAGATGTCCTTCTGGGCAAAGCCATGGTGGCGGGGCTGAGGCAGAGGTGGTTAGGGGCAATCAGGCCAGCAGGGGAGAGCAGTTAGGCAGTTAGGCAGTTAGGGGGATCAGGCCGGCAGGGGAGCAGTTGAGGGCATCAGGAAGGCAGGTGGAGTGGTCAGGGGCGATCAGGCAGGCAGGCAAGGGGTTAGGAGCCAGTGGTCCCCGATTGCGATAGGGATGTCTGACTGCTGGTTTAGGCCCGATCCCACAATGGCAGTCTGACATCTCCTGAGGGGTCCTGGATTGGAGAGGATGCAGGCCGAGCTGAGGGACCCCCCCACCCCCACCCCACCGTGCACGAATTTCATGCACCAGCCCTCTAGTATTTTAATAAAAGCTCAGGGGAAAATGAAAAAACATAAAAGAAAAAAATCAATGAAAATGGGAGAGCATAGAGAGTACAAATTTTAGTTTTAGAACTTGAAACTATTGCTTAATGTGATTTAATTTACAGTAACATTTAATTTAAATATTTTCATTAATTACCTCCTTT